>NW_027417727.1:0-20571 GCF_009905375.1 Apium graveolens | reverse complement strand
GAATAGCCGAATGGGAGCAAATGGGGGTGGGGGGGGGGGGTATTTATAGCCCTTGGTTGCTTCTCTTGGATGAATTCTAGGTTGCTTCTTGGAAGGTGACTTGATATCTTTGCAAGTTGATCTTTATTCTTCCTAGGATAGCTTAGGTTTATTCCTTGTCTCCAAATCCATGGACAAATCTTTGTAGCTTGCTAGCTTACAAGCTAAACTACAAGGTTAGCTCCTTAGCACACTATTTGCTAGCTAGCTTGGTCATCCTAGGGTTAGCTTACTATTTGATGAAGTAACCATGGTTACTTCCTTACCATGGTTTCGTTAGTGCGTTACGTTTAATTAATCGTTTACGCGTTCGCATCGGTTACTTAAACGTTCTCCGCAATACTTATTCGTAAATGGTTCGGATTGTAATTCTTTTCGTATTTATTCCTTATATTTTTATTTATCCTAATTGAATATAAATCCGTAGGATTTTAATCTCGTAATTATATTGTGATTCCCGTAGTCCTTGATAAGTCGTAATTACGGTTGTTTTTCAAAGTTCATTTTCTTCGAAAACTAATAGCGTTTACATACACTTATTTGGTACGTATAGTCGTAATATCTATTTCGAAACTCATTTTCTTATGCACTATATAGTGTGGGCTCAAAAGTTTTCCCGTCTGTCAGGGTTACTATTCATTAAACATTTTACAGGGTCTCAAAAATTCGAGTTATTACATCACACATTGATAATGCTGAACTAGTTCACTAGAATATTTTTCTGGTAACTATGATTGATGTTTAACTTGTGCATGTTACTTTAGGTGATCTTAAATATGTGTTTGAATATTTGTTGGACATGATTAATTGCTTTAGTGAGATATATATTTTTCCAGCACTTAAGACCTTGTTTATGCTTACTCTTTGTATCCTATTACAATGTGATTTATTCATTTGATCTCAATTATTTGTTAAGATGTATTAGTTTACAATTGGATTGAGATAGCTAGGTGAGATACATCAACGGGATTGGATTAGATAGAATTAGTGATTTATTTGTTAATTATGCTTATTCCATATCATGCATGTCTTGTTTAATTCTTATACGTAATGTTTCTTAATGAATGCCATGTACTCCTATTTCAATGCTTGCTTATTTTTATGCCATGAATGCATCTCTTAGTACTTGCATTAATTATAAAAGAAGCATGTTTAGGATTACAATAGGGCAAAGACTGCTAGTCCTCCTTATGTAAGGTTGGAACCATTTTTCCCCTATCCTAGAGACAAATCTGTCAAGGGTAGTAAAATAGAGAAAATGGTCAGTCAAAGATAAGGATTAGCATGATAAGGTTGCAGCTGTTGTTATCTCTGTTTATAGTAAAATCTCTAATCCAATTGGACCCAAACTGATAAGTTGGGTACCAAGAACTGTTAATCTATTTGTGAGTGCAGGACATAACAGGTTAAGTGATTTATATGTATTCTTGGTAATTCATACTCAAGGCATATGATCAAAGAAAGAGCCTCATAATCAAATGTGATTGACAAAAGCTATTCCGTCAATAATCTTTGGAGATGACAACAAAGGTTTTCATCACGGGACAAGCTATACATAAAAAGGAATGTCATCATGGATTCAATAATTGCTATCACTGATAACAACTAATCATTGGAGTCACTGATAAAATTTGAAGCAACTTCCTTGCTGGAGAATCAATGCACAAATCCTCTTATCAGACAGTTCTGCATCAAAGGATAAAATGTCAATTCAAAGAAGGATTAGTGTTTCATCTGAAGCAGGAAGGTTGAAAAGCTTGCTCTGATTAAGAGTAAGGAAAGGATATGCTCGTGGCTAGACTGGAATCTCAGTAAAGGTGAAGTCAATGGTTTCTACCATAAAGCTTCATCTGATAAAATTTTAGCTATGGCATTAGAAGCTCTCACCCTTGAACATTAACACAATGAACTCTTTTGTAAAAAGGGTTTAGTGAGAGGACTGCCTCATCTGAAATTCAGAGGGATGAAGAATGTGAGGCATGTCAGAAAGAGAAGTCAAAGACAACATCACATCAAAGTAAAGATATACCTTAGTGATGGTGGTTGACTACTCTTATGAAACAAAGTTGTTGTTCGTGCATTCTCAAGACAAATATCACAGATGGTGATTGATCATATCAGAAGGTCAAGTTGGAAGCAACTTTAAAAGAAATGATCTTGTGGTCAGATAATGGGACTGAATTCAAGAAGCAGTTCTAATTGATATCTGTAATATTAAGAATATTCTGAGACATATTCAGCACTAGGAACTCCGTGTTAGAATGGAGTGGTACAAAGAAAGAACCCGAACTTGATCAAAGCTACAAGGGAAATATCAAGCTAATCAAGACTTTCTAAATACCAAAGGGCTGGAGCAGTCAAAACAGTTTGCAACAAGTAAGATCAAGCCTTGATCAGGATGTACACATGAAGACCATTAATGAGTTAATGGCCAACAGAAGCAAACACTGGATAACTTGAAAGTGTTTGAGAGAATGTTCTACATAAGCAAACAATAAAATGTTTTCAGTTGTTTGAAGATCTTAGCATTTGCAGCTAAGACTAGTTAGGATATTTTCCATGGCTACTCAGTGGAGTATACAACCTACAGGGCATTTGTGGTTGATCAACAGAAGGTGATTGAAAGTCTAAATGCATAGTTCAACAACTCCATTCTATAAGCTGTTACAGGAGAAATTAATGGTATTGATAATTCATATCCAAGCAGTGGAATGACAGTGTATAACATAACTCATTTCTTCAATGAAGCCAGTCAGCAAGGATAAGGATTTTCAGGAAATCCCAGCAACAGCTTAGGGGGAGCAATAGAAGGATCAACTAGTCAGACACAACACCACATTGAAAATTCAGAGGACACTAAAGAACATATCTACTGAGATAAAGGGTTTGATGTCAATATTATTCCCAGAGTCTAGTTTTTAAGTGATCCAGATGGTGGAGTAATGATTAGCAGGGCTACTGAGTAAGAATGATTATTTATCTAGTTTTCTATCTGAAGAAGAAACTAAGAAAGGTACAGAAGCTCTGATAGATTCGGATTGATTGGGTGATTGCAAAACAAGATGAACTCAATCAGTCAGCAAGCAGATTGTAGGGAAGCTGGTATCCAAACCAAATGACTATATTGTAATTGGTACAAGGATAACCAGAAGTCAAAACTGGATGACAATGGCATTGTTACGAGGGACAAGGCCAAACTGGATGCTAGGTTATTATCAGGAAGAAGTATCTAACAGAAAGCACCAGTGACGAGACTTGAGGATATTACGACATTTCAGGCACCTGATGCACATTCTACCTGGAATTGGACTCTAGTAAGTGTGTACAAGTGCACTCCTGGTTGGTGAGTCAAAGGAAGTAGTCAATGCACAACAGTTCATAGAATTTGTAGTTGTAGATCTATTGGACTCTGTATATCTCTTCTTCACAAGCTCACTTCAGGTTGGTATGAAAAGTATCTTACTTAAGAAATCGTCAAGGACATGGTATGATACTCTAACTGAAGTTACAATTTAATGTGAACTAGTAGAGTCGTCATATTAATAACTCTCTTTATCACTAGGCACAAACATATTAAGGTATATGTGCAGTGATATCATGATAATGTTATATGTTGGTCTACTAACAAAAACTTGTGCAAGATTATTTGCTAAGTAATTGTAGAGTAGGTATGGAGGAGCGTGTTGGAAAGGTTGCAATTCTATTTGGAATTACTACAAGTGTGCCAAAAGAATATTTCTTTTAGAAGCTCAAGTAAACCAAAAGAATGATGGAAATACAAGTAAGTTAAGGATCTTTTGAAGATGCAATATTTGAAAGTTCCTGAACATGCCAAGACTACTTACCAACAGAAACCACTAAAGTTTGATCAATACAACCCAGGTATAATGATAAGCTATAGAGGTATGACAAACTCACTCTTTTACTCAAATGCTAGTAGACAACGTGTAATGTTCTCAAGATGCCAAAGTGCAAGGTTCTAAGTAGATCCTAGAGAATCCAATCTTATAGCTATTAACAAGATTATTAGATATCTTAAGGGACTGCCAACTCTTGGAGTAAAGTACCCTAAAGATATTATGTTTAACATGGTTGGCTATATAGATACGAATTATGTAGGTTGTAAGAAAGACAGGAGAAGCATCTCTGAAGCTGTCAACTTAAGTGACAGGAGAAGCATCTCGGGAAGCTGTCAACTTCGTGGAAGAAGATTGATTTCTTGTTATGATAAGAGACAATCTCAAATCCAACAACTCTGTGAACACTCTATGACAAGGCACCTTCACACCAGGTATCATTTCTTTCGAGAGCATGTCTTTTAGTCAAAGAGTCACTTGCAGAAACACTTATTAAATCACCTGTTAAAGTTAATTTTTCAAGTCTGGTTTGTAAGTGTGGGATATCATTCATTGCACATTAGTTGGAAATCTCATCTGTAAGTAATTCTTAATATAAGTTCACAAGTATTAAATCTTTAATATTTAAAGGACTTGTGAATTTATCAGTAATCCAATACCTCGTACTTAGTGCTAATATCTTGATTATCATGATTACAATGTCATATACGTTTGTGGTAGTTAAGTATTATAGCATTAAGTTTGAATTTTATTTTAATTAATTTAAATTATGACTGTAGACAATTCCATTCCATATCAGTCTCATAATTTAAATTATATTAAAATAATATATAGCATAGTTATTTGAATCATGTACGAATAATTGTGATACTTTTAGTATTAGTGATATTATTTAGAATTTTTGTTCTAAGTAATCAATGCTTATTTCTAAAATCACTAATATTGAAAGTTGAAGTATTTTCTAAGTTATGTGTATAAAACTCTCAATATTTTATATGCTTAGAAAGTATTTCTAAAATTACTAATTATCCAAAGAGTGATTGCCATGTATATAAGCCATATATCCTATTGGTGCTTACTCAAGGATAATTATAAATATTTAAGTGCTAGTATCTAACTCATAGATATTTATTATTTATTTATTTAATATTTATTTTGTGTAGTTTGGAATATGGAAATTGAAGCAATTCAATGATTTTATTTGCTCCAGAATTCAAATGAACTTAAAATAAATTAGCAACATGATTGATCATAACTAAATCTGTTAACGATTGATATCTAGTATATTAATTGTAATTAACTGTTATAGGTTAATTATGAGGTTTTGATCATAGCAAATTTAGCAATGCTTATTTCTCAAGAATTCACTGAACTCAGAACATGATTGTAGCATGATTAGTTGTGTGTAAATTCTTGACTTATACCAGTTAATGATATTTAGTTAAGAGTTTAACTATGAACTAATTGTGAAGTATTAGTATTTGTGAATTACTTAGAACTCCTCTAAGTAATCAATGCTTATCTTCAGTCACTTATACTAATATAGAAAGTGTGAAAAAAATTTACAACTCTGGTTAAAATGTTTGATTGTTTTATTAGAAGTAACCATATGTTGTCAAGTTAGAATAATTTTTATACTTATTTGCAAATTCCTAAACACTTTAATAATAGATGCAATACTCAATGGATCAAAGTATATGGAACTTAAAATATTTTATAAGATTGCAAACAAGACAATGTTGGTTAATGTTGCTTTATTTATCGAACCAGTATTGTTTGAGATATTACAGTTATTAGGAGTTAACAATTGTACGATATATGAAATTGAATGTTGATGTCTTTTTGATAGATAATTGGTATTTAATTCATTGATATCTTATTTTAATATTTAA
The DNA here is from genome assembly GCF_009905375.1 of Apium graveolens. NCBI lineage: Eukaryota > Viridiplantae > Streptophyta > Magnoliopsida > Apiales > Apiaceae > Apium > Apium graveolens. The sequence goes on along the minus strand of NW_027417727.1, from coordinate 14,783 downwards.
AATAGGATGCAACATAATTATTGGTATCTAAAGTACTTAACAAGTATCAGTCAATGATATATTGTTAATATTTTGTTGCAGATAATTGTGAGATTTTAAGTTCTAGTGAATTAATATGAGTTGCTATATCTGAAAGATTCACTACAATTTGAAATCAGCAGCATAGTCATTCTTATTAAGATTATTTATCAATAAACAATGTTGCTGGTAATAGTTTTATAAAGATAGATTATGGAGTTTTTGACATGAATGAGAATTGCTTCGACTTTACCCTAAGTGATCAATGCTTTTACAAAAACTCATTCATATTAAAAGATAAAATCTTTCTTTCTCTTCTTAATACTGCTAGATCATCAGTCTGTATTTTATCAAATCATTTATCTTTTTAGGCATAAAAACAGACTTGTGCACTCGAACAGTTTTAAGAGAAAAATCAAACTTCTTTCTACATTGGTGATTTCTTATTTCATTAAAATCTTTTAAAATCACTATTGTACATCATTTCTCTCAAAAGATTAAATGCATAATATTTATTCATTATAGATCTTAAGTGTATTTTATCTCTATATTGCCATATGTTCTGTGATACAGGTTCAGCCTCCAATGGCCTTCTTTCATTTGATAGTTATGAGGTTGAAAACCCACAACTTCTATCCCAGACTGTAAAGACAAACACGCAAATAGAACCAACCAACACTCTCTTACCACTGAAATGAAGTATGAATGAACGTGAGGGAGAAAGCGCCTTAGTGCACCATATAAGGAAGGTTCTGAAGTCAACCCAGCAGCTCTGTCTCCTACAAAAATGAGTAGTATTCAAACCGAGGCAACTGTTAGCCCCCATACATCTTCTCAAAAAGATGTAATGGATGAAAAGGAACAAAACAGTTATTAGATTCATCCTCTCAACAGGGTGCATCTATTGAAATTTTCCCGTCGGCAAAGGTATCCGATGTATTGTCACCACCTCAAACATAAACAATTTTTGACGCACAAGGATAGGTTACACACACAAAGGATGGGTTGACGGAAATAAGAGTTTCGACCATTTAAAGGTCAGATTCGATTGTTTAAGGTTCTTTAATGGACCAATTGCCTTTACAGGTGTTAGGAGAGGATACTGGTCCAATAGCCATATGTCAGTGGTCAGTATCTACCTCCCTAAGCTTAAATCCCCTGGATGCATCTACGGATAGTGGATCTGACATAGGTGCAGATCGGCAACTTGTTGATAATGATTCAGATAATACCTGATGAGTCATAAGGAAATGTATTCACGGACATTAGAAGGGAACTTTGAGCTTTATGCTAAATTCTTCGAATCATTGTTTACCTTACCAGAGTTCAAATCTATAACCCTAAAAGGGAAACTAGCAACTTGTAGATTATGACTCAGATTCATCTGACGAGTTTAACAAGGATGGGGATTTGCCAACTCCCATTGCACCAACTGTGACCTCCTTAAGGATGGCTAATGTGATTTTCCTTGCAGGTACAGCTGGATTTTGGATCTATGAGAGGAGTGATACACTTGTGAGAATGAGTGTAAAACGGGCGGAGAGAAGAGTGAAACACATGTGAGGTACACGAAACAAAATCACACACTAACAGTAAGGAAGTAATACAAACACCATATCATATTCCCTATCCCTAAACATGGTTCTCGATACTTTGGGTATCGCATCTGTTTATGATTGGAACCTAACTCTTAGGGACCTAACATTTACAGATTGGATTAGAATACTTCGGGACCTAACAAGGTGGGAGCTAACAATTGGTAATAATTGGTGATCTCACAGTTGGGAGGTATAAGGAGTTGGGAATATTGGTTAACAGGATGATCAACGGTGAAGTCATTCTTGCAGCATTTAAAGGAACATGGTTGATCAGACTATGACTTTTTATTTCTTTTCCAACCAAGACAAATATGAGAACTCCTTCAAACAATAGCATACATTCCTTCTCTAAGGGGGAGATAAAAGCTTAAATAATAGTTTGGAGGATTCCTCAACTAAGGGGGAGAAATAGCAGGCAGGAGGAAAAAGGTAAAGTATATAACCACAACACCATTGTTGTTTGTAACTACGAATCCTATTGTACGGGAGAGGTGGTAAACACAAGGTGATTTCCTAGTAATCAGAAGAAGTGGTTTGGTTTCATCACTATTCTTCATAAGGGGAGAAGCTGTTTTCCAAAAGGGGAGTACCATTGGCTTTTATCTGCGGATCCTATTGTACAGGAGAGGTGGTAAACGAAGGGGATCTCCGTTAAGCAGTTGATTCTCATAGGTGGAGAAGCAAGAGAGATATGCGCTTCTCAACAAGAAATGTGGTTGTACAAAAGAAGCTGTTGATTATTACTTCAAGACTGAGAAGTATTATCTAGCAGAGATTTGAAGAACCAAGTAAATGAAGATGAAACTACTTGAAGATCAGTTCAGTGCTAGAGGACCAAGCATCTTTCATTTCAGTTACTCAAGAAATCTGGCAATGCAGTATTTGATCCAGAAAACCAATAGCAATATTTACAAGTCCTGGTACATTACTTTTTCTAGTTGTTAGTTGAGTTATCCTCTCTATTTAATTTGTTTGTTAGATTTAACAATCAAATAGGGGGGGATTATTGGTGAGACTGCGTAGCTGTATGAACAGTTACATGATAACTCAACACGATAATAACACTAGAACAAGACAGGTTAATAATACTACGTCTACACAAGAAATCAGGAAGAATGAAGACAATGCAAATACAAAGAATCAGAAGATTAGAAGAAAGCTTGAAGTTTGTTTACAGGTCATTGAAAGAAGCTCATTAATATGATCATATCTCAGTGAAGAACAAAGGTTAAAGACTTTCAGGGTTTCAGAAATGTTAAAGATTCAGTATACAAGTGCTACCCGAAGACTTCAGTGTATTGGCATTGATTGAAGATAGAAAGTGTTTGAAGCATAGGAATCTGAAGAATTGAAAGCAGGGTATAGACAAAGGTCAATGAAAACGTTGTCTAAAGTACCAAAAAGGATTCCAGTGAAAGTACAGTTGTTTAATGACAGTCAGTGTCTGAAGCAATAAAGTTGAGGCAAGCTTAACAATGTAATCAAGGTTATAATATGAAGACCTGAATCGGGGTTAGTCGTCTGTGAACCAGACCAGTTACACTAGGCGTCAACAGCTCGTGAAAGGAATCTGGGTATTATTTTTAAAAGAATTGTTAAGTTGAGGAACATACTTGGATTGAACATTTAGCTGTTAAAGTACGAGAATAAGTGGGCGAGGTATACAGCTAAACAGCTCAGGGGACTGGCGAAGCTCAAAGTTTAATTGTTAAATTAAATAAAATTATTTAATGTACTTTAATATAATTTATTTAATAAACTTAAAATGATTTATCTTATAAACTTTAAATAAGTTTATTTTATAAATCAAAATTAGTTTATTTATATAAGTTATATTTAAGTTTATTTTATAAATTAAATTAGTTACAATTTAAACTTAAAAATAAAAAGAAAATATAAAAAAGAAAAAAGAAAAAAAAGGAGAAAAAGAAAAAGAAAGAAAAGAAAAAAAGAGAAAACAAAAGAAAAGAAAAAAAAAGAAAAAAAAAGAAAAAAGAAAAAAGAAAAAAATCAAAAACAAAGAAATGGAACCTGGGGTGGTATTTCCCTGGTTGCCACAGAAGGTGTCAAACTTGATTTTGATTAATAAGTAAATATACATGTACTTGTAGTAAGTCGCCACAGGAAAACAACAATTCCCCCTCCTGGTCGCCACAGAACATTGCTCAGTCGCCACAGAGAAGCTGTACTTGGTCGCCATAGAATCCTCAGCCACACAATTTTATTAGATAAAGACTACACTTTGCAGCAGAAGAAACTCAGCCATTCATTTTGGATTAATTTCAGTTCATCTTCTCTCCCAAGAGAGTAGTGAAAATGGCAGCAAAGATTTATAGAGAAGCCCAAGCTTTTTGTATATCCGTTTAACTTCTCACCAGAGTAACGTTATAATGCCCGATTTAATTCTTATATATTCTTAGGAGAATTATAATCGTTACCCGGTAATTAAATCCTTAGACAAACAAAAGCTAGATTATTATATAGGATTTGATTTGTAAATCTTTGTAGAAGCTAGGAACTTTGTTGATCTTAGATTGTAGCCAGTTAATTTATTTACTGGAGTGTAGCAACACCCCTCGAGGATTTATATATGAATATATACTTCCCCGAATATCTTGTGTTCCTCGTTTTATATTCCCAAACACTATTTTTCTCAAGAACACGGAACCACTAACCGAGCACTAAATCTTTTATCCGCTAAATATTCGAAAGTTTTTTTAGTTTAGTGATTATCGTATTCAACCCCCCCCTCCGCTCTACGATAATTCGGGACCTAACAATGTCATTAAACCATAAGGTGTGGACAAGTGGAGGCAAGATGACATGTGCTTGATGACATAAGCATGGTTTAAAAGATATTTAGCCGAGGATGATTTATGGCCATGTATTATAACCTTGGTTAATCAAATCAAAGTTAGATTAACTAAACAAATAAAACATCACACCAATTAACCAAGGCAAATCAAAGAAGCATTTCATCATCCCATTTTTCAAAGCTTGCTCTCGGCCAAAATAATACCAGCAACTTCAAACTTCCATATCTCCTTCAATACTCATTAAATATTGTGTTCTATAGCTCATTGGAAAGGTATTGAGATGGCCTACAACTCTTGTTCACAAGTCTTGTCCAAATAATCATGGTAAGACCCTAATATTTACATTTCTTTAAATAGGACTAATTTTTACTCCAAAAGTTCTAACTCATTTCTTGAACTCCTTTGCAAGTTTGAACATGATAAACATAGATCAAGGCTCTCTTAAGGCTTGATCTTTGATTATAAGTAGTTTTGGTGGATTTGTATTGGTTTTGAATATTGGTTCTTTGATTGGTTAGATAAATTGGTAAAACTTGGAGTTTGGGACTGAGTTTGTAGTATGATGGTTGAATATTGTTGTGTTGGTGGTTTTGAGTGAATTGATGAGGATTTAAAGTGGTAATTATTTTGGGAATCTCGTAAACATAGTCGTCGTAATGTCCGTTTTCCTTAGACTATTTTTGCATGAATCTTGGACCAGAGAACTCACTGTAAGATTCTGACCTTTGCCATGTTTATCTAGATCGTGTCGTAAGCTTCGTTTTGGTATGTGGTTCGCTTAGATCCGATGTACGGTTTAGGAGAAACAATCGTTTTAAGTAACGGTGTTTTGCGAACGAACCTTTACCCATCCCCTAACTTTGAAACCTTGTTTAAGGCTCTTAAAAGACTAATTGGATTACAAAACAATTATGTAAGGTGGATTAGGCAGTTGGTAAAATACTCACGAAAGAGTCGTCTTAAAACGTTTAATGGTTAATTTTATAAAAATAGTTGAGCTGAGGGTACTCAAGCGACTTATGTAAATCGTTAAGCGCAAAAGCAAACATTAGGGTCTAAGTGGATAAATTCTAGTTTCTTAAGGTCCTAATACGGCCAGGGTGATGACCAGTGGGGAACTCATCCATCTACTAGTAGAAAAGGTGACTTAATTGGTATTTTTGCCTGATCAGCAAGATATCAGGTTTATCCCAAGGTTTTCTTCTTTCCAAATTCATTGGATATTGCAACTCTGTTTATAATTTTCATAACAGAGGTTTTCAAGGAGTGTATGAGATATATATATAGGTGTATATTTATATCGGGACTTAATGAAGTATCTCGTAACTTCATTTCTTTCAAATGATATTTCAAAGATTGAATCTATTCAAGTCTTATCTTGTAGTCTCATCTATGTGATGAAATTTTGAAACTGATTATACCTTGAACAATGATAGTGCAAGTACTATTTGGAAAAGATATAAGTATATTGGAGTATCTTATAACTTCATCTTTTTAACTTATATCTAGTTAATGATTATCTTATGCATGACAAAGATTTTCAGAAAAACGTTGAGACAAGGTTAGATATATGAGATCACCTTGCAACGATATTTTTATACAGTTATAAACTGGAACCCTGTGTATATTATGCATGGAAGAGGATATCAAAGATTTTGAAAAGTATATATACATGTATACTGATTATTTTGCGACTTGGTCACGTTAAGATATCAAACTTGGTTCATTTTTGCTTCACCAAGACTTTCATGAGTACTATGAGAAGGCTCATATATTGTTAATTACTATACATGTTATTTTGGTGGGCTTGTTGCTCACCCTTAATTTATTCTTTCATCATACAACAACAACTAGACAAGATGAACAAGACCAAGCTCCCAATTCGCGAGCGGATAGGAAACGTTCTGCAGTTTCCTATAGGCGTTGATGCCGCTGTAGCTGAGGTAGGAACTACCAATAGGCTAGGCTTTCAACTTTTGATGTACCAGACTTATGTATATTTATGAATTGTAATAATGGCAAAGAATATGTAAATTTATTCAGAAACCTTTTTGAGGTGTAATGACTTAAAATTGTGGAATAAAATGACTTGTGTTATTTTGGTATTCATCTCTGAGACTATAACTTGTGGTGTGTGTGTATATTGTGGGGTCACAGTATGCAGTAATTGGTTGTTTATTTAGATTAAGTGTTGTTAAAGAAAATGGAACTCGTGACAACCCAAATCCCCGACCCCGGATTTGGGGGTGTTACAAAGTGTTTCTTGAGCGCTCAACCCTTTTCTTAAGTCCATCAAGGATGATTCTGTTGGAAACTTCCGCCTGCCCATTTGCTTGTGGGCGAGCAACCGAGGTGAAGTGAAGCTCTATGTTGTTATCATCGCAGTACTCTCTGAACTCTGTATTAACAAATTGTCGCCCAATATCTGTGATAAGGATGCGTGGGATTCCAAATCGGCATATCTCATTCTCCCAGAAGAATTGGGCAATTTGCTTGGTGGTTATCTTGGCTAGTGCTTTAGCCTCAATCCACTTTATAAAGTAGTCTACGACTACCACAATGAACTTCATTTGTCCTGATGCTACAGGAAATGGTCCAAGTATGTCCATTACCCACATTGCAAAAGGGATGGGTGTACTGATAGATGTAAGCCTCTCTGAGGCTGTCGTACTATTGGAGTGTGCCTCTGGCACCTGTCACATTTCTTCACATAAGCCTTTGCATCGGCTAGCATAGTTGGCCAGTAGAATCCCAACCGAGTTATCTTGTGAGCAAGGGCCCTGCCCCCCAAGTGTTGTCCACAAATCCCTTTATGGGCTTCTTTAAGTGCCTCATCTGCTTCAACAGGTCTCATGCCCTTCAGGTATGGAATAACAAAGGACTTTTTTTAGAGAAGGCCTTCGATCAAGGAATATCTCAATGCTCTAACCGACAGCTTGCGTGCCTCCCGGGCATCATCGAGGAGCCACTCAGTCTCTAAGTAGGTCTTAATCGGGTTTATCCAACAGTTTGTCACACCAACCGGTGCTATCAGATTTATCACAAGAATGGTAGGGGTCTTCAAGACCTGGAAGTAGATACTTCTCGGATAGTTCTCGATTTCAAACGAGGCGAACTGGGACAAGGCATCCACCATAGTGTTCTCCTATCTTGGAACATGTTCTACATACCATTCATCAAATTGAGTCAGTATTCCCTTTATGACTCTCAGGTACTTAGCCATATTATCATCTTTAGCCTCAAACTCCCCATTAACTTGAGAGACTACAAGTCTTGAGTCTCCACAGACCTTGAGTCTTGAGTATCCAAGCCTAAACCGGCTATTAACGTTTTGTATTCTGCTTCATTGTTTGTAGTTGAAAAGTCCAACTTGAAAGCATACTCAATTATAAACCCGTCAGAGCTTTTCAAGACTAAGCCTGCACCACTAGATTTTGTTTGGATGCTCCGTCAAAATGGAGAACCCAATACTCTTTTAGGGTTGTTTCTTTATCTTTCTCTTTCTCTCCTCCTTCTGGGGTTATTATGTCTTCCCCCCCTGACTTCTTGGTCGTTAATGGTGCATTCGACCATGAAGTCTGCTAAGGCCTGAGCCTTGATGGCCATTCGAGGCTTGTACTTGATATCAAATTCTCCTAACTCAATTGCCCACTTGATGAGCCTTTTATTGGCCTTCGGGCTATGAAGAATGTTCCTCAAGGGTTGGTCAGTCATGACTTCGATCTTGTGAGCCTGGAAGTATGGTCTCAACTTCCTCGAGGCTGTGATGAGAGCAAGCGCGAACTTCTCCGTGATAGAGTAATTTAACTCTACTTCATTGAGTACCTTGCTTACATAGTATACAGGCTTCTGGAGTTTTTGTTCTTCCTTCACGAGGACTGCACTCACGGCTTGTTCAGATACCGCGAGGTACATATAAAGGGTGTCCTCCGGACTTGGTTTTGCCAATTACGGGGATTCATCTCACATACTTCTTTAGTTGTTCAAAGGCCTCTTGGCTCTCAACTGTCTATTCAAAATTCTTCACCTTCTTACGGGTTTTGAAAAAGGGCAGGCATTTGTCTCCAGAATTGGAGATGAACCTCCCTAGAATTGCGATTCTTCATGTCAGCTTCTAAACGTCCTTGATGGAGCATGGTGGCTCCATGTCTAGGATGGCTTTGATCTTGTTGGGCTTGGCCTCAATTCCTCTCTTAGAGATCATGTGACCCAAAAAATTTCTGGACCTAACACCAAAAGCACACTTGGCGGGGTTTAACATCATCTTATGGTGTCTCAACACTTCAAATGCCTCTCTGAGGTGACTATTATGATCGGCCTTGCTTAGGATTTTGACTAACATGTCATCAACATAGACCTCCATGGTCTTCCCAATTAGATGGGAAAATATCTTATTTACCAACCTTTGGTAAGTAGCTCCTGCATTCTTAAGTCCAAAAGCCATAAAAAGATAATAAAATACACTAAAGTCAGTTATGAAAGATACCTTGGAGGTGTTATCTTTGTGCATTTTAATCTGATTGTAACCGCTGAAGCCATCTGAAAGGCATATGTCATAGCCTACTCGTTTACTCGAGTATTTAACTCAACTCAAATAAGAATGTAATAAGTAAATAGTGGATCTATCATCAGAGAGATCTCACAAAGTAACATCTGTCAAAGAATAAAGAAACATTGTTCATCTGCAGACTTGAAGATTCACTGGAAGAAGTTCAAGAATTTGATCATGCCTCAGTGATATAAATCAAGATCGTGGATTTAATCAAGTGACAGAGATCTCGTCGGGGTATCATTTATTACAAGGATTCAATCAGAATATCAAAGTCAAGACATGAAGAAACGTCACGAAAGTTAGTCACTCATGAACCAGACAGTACATCGAGTGTCAGCATTGAAGTGGCGGAATTGATTCATAAGTCTCAGTGACTTTCAGAAGATTGTCAGAAGAATGGATGCTGCTAAGGGTTAGTATTAATTCTCTAATTAATTAATTAAGTCATATAATTTAATTAAGAAAATAAATTATATCTGCAAAGATTAATTTATTGATTAATTGAATTAAATTGATTAATTAATTTAGAATTAATATTAAGGATTTACAAGATTTTAATTGGTTTAAAATCTGCTTAAATTCAGCAAGACAATTCATTTGAACTAGTATGACAATCGGTATGACAATTGATAGTCATACCGAAAGTCATGCCAATACATTTAATTGTCTTATTAGAATTTCTGTTTAGATTAAAATCTGTTATTAATTCAGCAAGACAATTTATTTGAACTAATATGACAATCGGTATGACAATCAATAGTCATACCGAATGTCTTGCTAGCTCATTTTAATAGTCTTGCTAGTTGTAAATTTTGTCACACCGAAAGTCTTGCTGGCCAAAAGGATTGTCATACCAGATCAATTTACATTCGGCTGTTTGATAAAAAGAAGCAGAAGTCTGTTACATTCAAACATAGCAATCAAAAAAAAACAGAATACATACTCAAGAACAAAAAGAAAAAGGAGCAGAAAAATATTACATCTCATCTGCAACTTCAAGATCAATTTCTAGATTGTAAAGTTAAATCCAATCAACTAGAAATACTTATCTTGTTCTTGTGTATCAATCTAGCGGATTAAAATCCCTAGAACTTAATCTCAAATCGCATTTAGCATTTGATCTTTTAATTACAAAAATAGAAAAAGTTCATGTCGAATTTATTCTAGATTTGTAATAATTGATTTGAGATTAATCCCTTGTAACCGATACCGTAGTTGTAACACCTTTCAAGTTTAATAAAAGTTTTATTTAACTTGAATTTTGTTTCATAATTTTATTCCGCATTTTATTCGATTAAACGGTATTGTTTGCATTCAACCCCCCCTTCTACAAACAAATTGGGACCTAACAATTGGTATCAGAGCCTTCTGATTAACGTACAAATCTAGATCCTAGACTTTTGTGTTTCTTTCACTTCTTGAATTTTTATTCACTCAAAAAATTCATAATGACTACACAAAAAGTTGGAACCGTTAAAATTCCACTTTTCGATAAAGAAAATTATGTTATATGGAAGAAGAAGATGCTACTGTTTTTACAGGTTGCTAATCCCAAATATTTGCAAGTGTTGAAGAAGGGTCCAAAAATTCCTATGGTTATGGAACCAGAGGTAATAGAAAATGATGTGGTGATCACCAAAGCGAGAACTTATGTGAAGGATCCTGAGGACTTCTCTCCTGCTGAAATAGAAGAAGCTTCCCTGGATGCTAGCCTTCAATTAATCTTAGTAGATTCCCTTAATCCCCTGATGAATAGACATGTGATGAATTGTAAAGATTCCAAACATATCTGGGAAACTATTGAGATTATTAATGAAGGCACAGAGGAAGTTAGGGAGAACAAACTAGAAATCCTAACCTCTGAGTATGAATACTTTAAATCCAATCCAGGAGAAGGAATCACTGAAGTGTTTGAGAGGTACAATGCATTGATCAACAACCTGAACATTAATGGTAAATACTATTCCATCAGGGAGGTCAACAAAAAGTTCCTTTTAACACTGCCAACTCATCTCGAACATAGAATCACTGCCATAAGAGAAGCAAGAGATCTGAGTGAGATTTCTTTGGAAAGGCTCTATGGTGTGTTAAAGACTTATGAGTTGGAGCAGATTCAGCAGAAGGAAGTTTACGGGAAAGGAAGAGTGGTCAGCACGTCTACTGCTCTAGTAGCTGATGAACAACAACAACAACCACAATATCAACATCAATCTCAACAGTCAGAAAGAATGGTACAGTCTTCCAAGGTTGAAGATAATGTGATAGTAGCAGAATTTGATTCTCCTACTACAAATCAATCAGGAGATGATTATTATTCCTTGGAAGAACTGGAGCAATTGGAGGATGAGTCAATGGCCCTGATTGTCAAGAGATTCTCAAATGTCAGATTCAAAAGGAATCCCAAGTTCAAGTACAAGTCCAACTACAACAGATTCCAGAAAGGTGGATCTTCATCCTCTAACACCAGCAGTGGTGGGTATAAAACAGGGATGGTTGATCGAAGCACCATTCGATGCTTCAACTGTAATGAGTTGGGACACTTTGCCACAGAATGCAGGAAGCCAAAACAAGCTAGGAAGAACTCTTACGATTCTAATCAAAAGAGTAAATCTGAAAGGGCGTACCTGGCAAAGGGAAGAAGCTGGGATGATACTGACAGTGAAGATGAAGAAGTTGGGAATCTTGCTCTCATGGCTAGTAATGCAAGCACCTCATCGTCAAGGAAAAGAGGTAAAATTTACTGATGCTGAATTAGTTTATCATCTAGGAGGTTCCTTAGATTGTGCTCGTCGTGATAATGAATTGTTAAATCAACAATCAAAGACCTTGAGAAAGAGGTCAATGAATTAAGACTTGTGCACATTAATCAAGATAAACTAAAAGAACAAGTATCTTTTCTAGAGAATAGAGTTGACTGTTATAGACAACTCGAAACTATTCTCAAAGACAAGATCACCGGTCTTGAGGCTAAGGTTAAAGCTTACTTTAATTCTTGTTCGAAGTCTAAAGAGTTTTACAATAAGCAGGCTGTTAGTCAAACACATGGAATAGGTTATGATTACAATGCTGCTATTGGAAAATTAGGCATAAACTCCCCTCCTCATGTATGTGCTAAAGGCAGGGAAGTACCACATGTGCTTAAGGGTGTTGATGAACCCCTCTATAAAGAATCAATTGCTGAACCATTTGATGAGACCTCTTTTATTATTCAAGAAGAAATCCGTGCTGAAGATAATGCTAATGGGAAAGCTGTCTCCAAGTCAAGTGTGTCAAAAGTTCCAGTCAAGGTTGTGAAAGCAACTGAGACTAACTCAGACACACATGAGTTGGATAACACAAATGCCATGTCTACCATGCATAAGTTGCCTATTGTTAATCCTTCTCATAAAGCATGTGGTGTTCCTGATTGTATGTCTTGTGCTTTTAATCTGTTGTTTGCTTATTTTAATGGTAAGCATGTTTCTAATGATAAGACTACTCCTCGTCAGCATGTGAATAATAGAAAGCATGATAGGTCTAAGACTGCTAGTCCTCCTAAAGCTAGAAAGGAGATATTTGTGCCTAAGCCTAAACAGAAATTTGATAAGGCTGTTTTAAAGGTCAAATGTTCAGTCATTGAGAATGTTGAGAATAGTGAAATTAAGAATGTTGTTTTGCCTGATAAAGGTCAATTTTACAAGTATGTCGGACCCAGCCAAGCTTGGGTTCCGAAGAAGTTCTAATCCATTTGTATTGCAGGGCATTAAACAGGTACAACGGTAGTGTGGATTCTTGACTGCGGATCGTCAAGACATATGACCGGAGATAGAGCCTGCTATCAAATGTGGTTGAGAAAGATGGCCCAGTGGTTACCTTTTGGAGATAACAGCAAAGGTTGTAACGGAGGGATATGGCTGTTTGCAGCAGCTGGAAATTGTTAGTCATTGAAAATGTATAGTTGTGCAGGACTTGAACACATCTGCTTAGCATTAGTCAGTTCTGTGACAACGGCTACAATGTGTTTATTCGACAAGCTGAAGTGTCAGATTCTGCACAAGAAAAGTGAAAAACCCTCCTTAATGTGAATCCGGAAAGGAAATCTGTTCGTGAAGCTGACATGAACTCTGGAAGCAATCTTGAAGTCAATTGTTTCTATGCAAAGGCATCGTCAGATGAGAGTTGGCTATGGCACAAGAGACTTTCCCATCTCAATTTCAAAACAATGAATTCTCTTGTCAAAAGAGAATTGGTAAGAGGTCTGCCTCAGCTGGAATTCTCTCCAGAAGGACTATGTGAGGCTTGCCAGAAAGGAAAGTCAAAGAAAGCAAGTCACAAAGGCACTGACACATCTTCCATAACTGGTGTTCTGCAATTATTGCACATGGATTTATTTGGTCCAGTTAATATCCTTTCTATGTCAAAGAAGTGTTACTGTCTTGTGATAGTTGATGACTATTCCAAGTATACGTGGGTTTTATTTCTTCACTCTAAGGATGAAACACCACAAGTTGTGATTGATCATATCAAGATGATTGAGTTAGATTCTAACGTCCCTGTTAGAGCAATAAGGTCAGATAATGGGACAGAATTCAAGAATGCACTTCTCAATGGATTCTGTACAGACAAAGGGATTACCAGACAATTTTCAGCTCCTAGAACCCCTCAGCAAAATGGAGTGGTAGAAAGGAAGAATCGTACATTGATTGAAGCTGCAAGAACGATGTTAAGTGAATCAGGTCTTCCAATGTACTTTTGGGCTGAAGCTGTCAATACTGCATGTTATACTCAGAATCGAACTCTAATCAACAAAGACTTCATGAAAACTCCTTATGAGATTTTGAATGAACAGAAACCTTCTATCAAATACTTTCATGTATTTGGTGCCAGATGCTTCGTGCTCAAGGATGGAGATGATCGTCGTGGTAAGTTCGAGGCAAAGGCATATGAGGGTATTTTTGTTGGATATGGAAGAAGATCATATAGAGTGTATATCATTGATCAACACAAAGTAACTGAAAGTGTCAATGTTACATTTGATGACACTAAACTCCCTAGTATCCAAACTGAAGATCCTTCTGAGAAACTGAAGTTTGATGATACGTCAGATTCAGAATCAGAACATGGTCAAGAACCTGAGGTTGTTGCTGGTGAAGAACCTGTTAATCCTGATGATACTCAAGGTAATAGTGATGGAAACTTTGGCAACAATGGAGATACCACTGCTACTGACGGAGAATCTTCAAGTCAACATGGCAACAACTCAGGGGGAGATGCTGAAGGATCATCTAGTAGGACACAACATCACAATGAATTTCAAGGCGAATCATCAAGATCAAATCTTCCAAGACAGACTGTCTGGAATAAAGCTCACCCTTTTGAGTTGATTATTGGTGATCCAGATGTTGGAGTCAGAACTAGACGTGCTACTCAAAATGAGTGTCTGTTCTCAGGATTTCTTTCTGAGATGGAACCTAAGAAAATTGAAGAAGCACTGACTGATCCAGATTGGGTGATTGCTATGCAAGATGAACTCAATCAGTTTGAAAGTCAACAAGTCTGGAAACTGGTACCTAGGCCTGTACACAAGAAAGCTGTTGGTACTAGGTGGGTATTCAGGAATAAACTAGATGAAGATGGTGTGGTTACAAGAAACAAGGCAAGACTGGTAGCTAAAGGGTATTCTCAAGCTGAAGGCATTGATTATGATGAAACCTATGCTCCAGTGGCTAGACTTGAGGCCATCAGGATATTTCTGGCATTCGCAGCATTTTCAAACTTTAAAGTTTATCAAATGGATGTCAAGAGCGCCTTTCTGAATGG
>NW_027417726.1:0-80523 GCF_009905375.1 Apium graveolens | reverse complement strand
TTGCCTGAAGGAGGAACTCAGGGAAGCGATCACCAAGTCGAGGGTCTTTAAAGACCTTCCCAACCCTCTTCATCCTGGTTGTCTCCAGGTCCTTAGGCTTAGTAGCCTCCTCAATCTTCTCAGCCACTGCAACAAACGAAGTCAGTTGAAGATCAATGGAATAAAAAATGAAGGAAATAAAGGAGGTAAGAAAGGGAACTTACTTTTCTTATGAATGGGCGAGAGGCCGCATTCTACCAAGACGGTCTCCCGGATAAGATCTCAAGAATGGGAAGTACCGTTGTCTTATGTAAGGAGGTTGAAAGCTCTAGCCTCCTCCTCAGACAAAGTTATATCATTTGGGCTCCCGTCCACGGCCAGCCCAAAGGATGATCGAAACAGGGAGCCCCAATCTCCACCTTCCCAAACAATGAACAAGAAATCTTTCTTCCACCCCAAGTTGTTGTCAGGGATGGACTTCCCATTCACGATATGGGGGATAGTGGGGCGCTGATTTATAGAAACCCAACCCGGACTTTTGTCAGGGCTATTCTTGAACTGAAAAATCTTTCTGAAGATAGCAACAGATGTGGGGATATTGTGCTTGGCGCATTGTGACAGATAGCACAGAATCAGCCTCCAAGAATTAGGGGGAAGTTGGCAAGGGCTGATGCCCACATCAGCCAGTAGCAAAGGAATGAATGGATGAACATGGAGTCTGATACCTGCCCTTAGAGTATCCCTATAGATGCATAACGCGTCCTTCTTCCACTGACAGGCCCTGTCGGCCGGACCTGCAAGAACCAGCTTAAAAGGTTCCTTGATTCTGAAGCAGCTGCTCAACTTTTCCAGCTCCTTGGGGTCTCGTAAGGCACTGATATGATCGTGCGCGTCCAGATGCGCATCAGTCGGGTACTCGTCCCCTCGAGTGTTGATCATATCGATTAAAGAAGTGTACCTCGATCGGATAGGGAACTCGTTGGACTTTCTAGCCACGTTCATCTTGGCCAAGCAGGTCATTTTCTTGTCCGCCATCTGCAAGAAGGACACATACAGGATATCTTAAGAAGGGCACCCAATAAAATAGACACGAAAAGAAAAGGGAGGGATTTTACCTGTAGAAGCGCTCCTAAAAAAGGCTTTGAGCTCCGACTTGCTGTTATTGCTCTGAGAATCTTAGCAGGAGGAGAAAGAAGAAAACTTAGAAATGAGAAGATAGGAAGTAGTAGCCTCTCCTCAATTCTTTATATAAGAGGAAAAGGAAGTTGAAGGGACGAAAGCCCATTAAGGACAAAGGCCCATGGAATAAGCCCAGAAAAAGGAACATTCCAGAATATTCTAAGGATTCTAGAGGATTCTAAACGGATCAATATTAAGCCCAATAAAGGAGGCCCAGTAAGTTTTGGAGAAGCCCAATAAAGGAGGCCCAGTAAGTTTTGGAGAAGCCCAATAAAAGAGGCCCAGTAAGTTTTTGTAAAGCCCAATAAAAGAGGCCCAATAAAGAAGGCCAGGCCCAAATCTAATTAGGATTTGGAAAATACAATACCTTAAATTAAAGCCAAATAAAAAAAGGGCTAGTGAAAGACCAAGATTCAGGTCGAATTCCAGGTCGTGGATCCTGCCCGAAAACTTTCGAGCAGGCACCCGAAAATAACGGATAAAAGAGACCAGGATTCAGGTCGAATTCCAGGTCGTGAATCCTGCCCGAAATTTTTCGACTAGATACACGAAAACAACGGAAAAAATAGGACTGAATTGAGGTCGAAACCTCGACCAGGAATGAGGTCGAATTAACCAAACATCTTTCAGGAATGAGGATTAGAAACCCAGGTCGAAGTTCGACTAAGATCCTGATCGAATTTCAGGTCGTGGATCCTAGTCGAAATCCTTCGACCAGGATGCAAGAAAACCAAAGAATCTTCGAACAAGATTCAGATTGAAATATCGACTAAAATCCTGGTCGAAATCCTTGTCGATAGGCTCATGATCAGAAGCTAAAAAAGGTGGGAAAATTTTCGACCTAGATCCAGGTCGAAATTTCGACTAGGATCCTGGAACCTAGATCCAGGTCGAAATTTCGACTAGGATCCTGGTCGAATTCCAGGTCGTGGATCCTAGTCGAATTCCTTCGACCAGGTTGGCAAGGCTGACCCCTATTTCGACTAGGATCCAGGTCGAAATTTCGACTAGGATCCTGGTCGAAAAAGGGCTGGAAATCTGAAAAATTCAGAAAATTTGGGATAAATCCCAGAAAATTAGGGAAAAATCCAGAAAATTAGGGAAAAATCCAGAAAATTAGGGAAAAATCCAGAAATTAAGGACAAATCCCAGAAAATTAGGGAAAAATCCAGAAATTAAGGATAAATCCCGGAAAATTAAGAACAAATCCCAGGAAATTAGGGAAAAATCCCGGGAATAAGGGAAAAATTCCTGGAAATTAAGATAATTCCTGAATAAAAGGAAAATTCATTGTAAATGTGTAGGTCGCTCCACACTTTACGCGAAAATGAAACCCTGTAAGGGAATAAACAGACTTAACTTCTGCGAAACCTAATCAATGTTTCCCAAAAGTTGGGGGGCAAATGATAGGGATAAGTAAATTATGATAGTATAATTAAATACTGCAAGGTGTGGGCTGCTAGGCCCAATAAAAAGATATATGATATTCAGACCAGAAAGGTTAAGCCTGATGGACCAGATCAGGCTTGATGAAATAAAGAAGGCCCAAAAGCCCTGATTATTAATTAATTTCGTAATTAATTAATAAGGGAAAAATCAGCTATTGAGAAGAGTCCCGATAAGGATATAAATCCTTATAGATTAGCCTCAAGGGGACCTAAAAAGATAAGGAATCAGTTTCCTACTATCTAGGGCTCCAAAGTCCATTCTAATTATGAGACTTGCCCACCAAGTCTCCTATACCAAGTCTAATTCAAGGACTCCCAACATCTATATAAGGGGTCTCACCCCCTCCAATCAGAACTACGTTTTTTGGCTTGATTCTCTAATTCATCGAGATACGTAGGCATCTCGTAAAGGCAGAATTAAGCTACGAAACACGAGAGCAGCCATTAAAGGCCTTGAGCTCCCGAATCTTGATAATAAATACAGCAAATAATAACCTTAGTTTTTTATCCATAACACCGAGTAATTTCCCGGGTTTCCAACGCGAACTTCGCCGATTAATTAAATTAAATTCCCGCATGAAGTATTTAATATCACTAATTTTACTCAATTAATTCCTGCAATACAAAAGAATTATATCAGAAGTTTTATAACATTCAATCCAACAACACCAAAAAGGCCCAACACTGCCAGGCTCAAAGTAATAGGGCCGAAAATTCAGCCCAACAAACAACAGGAGGAAGAACCGAAGCAATACAACCACAAACGCGGCCAAAACACGACCAAGCCGCTACACACCAACGCACACACTCACACACACTTCACAAACACACACACCAAACATATATACATACACACCCATATACATATTTATATATAAAATCTGAAATAAGGGCGAAATTAAGGGCTCGCCGGATATAACTGGCTGGAAAACTCACCGGAAGGCAAGAAACCAAGGAGGGTCGAAGAAGAACAGACAAGGAGGAGGAAGAACAAGAGGATGAAATATAGAGAGAGAAAGAGAACTGGGAGAGAAAGAGAGGGGAGAGAGAGCCGAGAGACAGAGAGGATAAGGCAAGAGAGAGAGATAAAAGTGATGTTAATCAGCCGAAGTACTACCCCCCCCTTCTGCCCTGCCGCGTGTCCAATAAAAAGGGACACGTGGCTGTTTTCCGGACTGCAAGCCAAAATATAATACCAAATCGTAATAATAACGATATATATCACGCGCGGAAACTACCGAAATAATCTCGAAATAAATCTTAAATGTTAAAAACAATTCAGAGTAAATAAAGACATAGGTTTCGTAATTCTTAAATAAGTTTTAAAACAAAATTTATACCTGGATTTATCAATATAACGAAATAACACGCGGTAAAAACTAATCCTGAAAATTACCAAAATAATTTTTAAAATTCTTAAAATATTGTAAACATAATAAAATATGAGTTTCATGATTTTTGAAGAATCCTGGAATTAAATATGGATTTTACAATTAAACGAAATCAGAAAATCATTTAAGAATAAATAATTAACAGAATATTGATTTGTAAATTTTATAAAATCTCAAAAATAATTATTGAGATTATAAAATCATAAAAACAATTTTAGAGACAACTCAAATAATTTTGAAGATAAGATCGTCATAAAATTACTTTTAAAAGTGAAATATAAATAATATGGTGCAATAATTAATCATAAAAACACACCACGCAGTCCAACAATCACATATAAATAATCATAAGTAAAATACAGAGGCCATAATCAATATAAAATTCTTTATTTAATTACTTACGCAATAATTACATATTTAAATATTACAAAAATGTACGAGTCGCTATATTCTTTCCCCCTTAAAAAGATTCTGTCCCCGGAATCTTAACTAATTAAACAAGTGAGGATATTTGTCAAGCATATCTGACTTTAACTTTTAAATAGACTCTTCTATTCAAGGATTTATTCAAAGCATATTCACTATAAACATAAACTCATTTATAAGGACTTGCTCCTAACGAACTAGGATTTGGATCGATCATTCTACGCCAAACAACTTCGGATGAGAGCCCCTTGGCTCCTGATCATTGACTTGGTTCGAATCAGATACATGTCATATTAACATTGACACGTAGAGCACGTTACATATATATGCTGTTGTGACGGCAACATCAACTCATGGGCAATTTTATCTATATTTATCAATACCTCAAATGGTTTACTATATTTGGGACTCAACCTGTCCCTGCTATTCAAACCTAACCAATCCCTTTCAAGGTCAAATTTTGTAAATGCAATGATCCTATTTCTATATCCATATTCTGAAAATGCAAGTCCGCCTTCTTCTTTGTCTATCCCGAGCTGCTTCCACTTTCTCTTAATAGTGTGGGGAACCACACTTATGTCCATACAAGGCTTCGCAAGGTAGCATTCCCCTACTAGCATGATAACTATTAACACAAAGAGGCTCAATCAATGGTAGGTGATTACCTCAGTATCCTTCTAGATCTAAAATATATATACTCTCAATATATCTTATACTGTCTGAATCGTCTTCGCACTTTGACCCTTCGTCTAAGGATAATAGGTGGTATTCATTTTCAACTTAGTTTTCCCAACATTCGAACGCAGCTTACTCATTTTAACCCGTTAAGACTGAAAGTAATCTCATATATTCACTTCTTATTACCTTTAGGTATTTGAACTTCACATTCCACTCTTCCCCATTCTTTTATTAACTCCTAGTGAACACTATCACGTTTAATCTTTTTCTTCTGCACAGGGTATCTATTACTACACCGCCTTTGCTTGGGTGATATTTAATAGAAAGATCGAAATCCTTTGTTTATCTCAGCTAAAATTTATACTTGCAAACTTAGTGTATAGTTACTTCCCTTCTAGTCTCCGTGAGGAAATCCTTGGGCGTTCTACACAGACTTTCTTAATCTTTAAATAGATGATGAGGTTATCAATAAATACAATTTACTTATCCACATACTCCTTGTACATCATGTTCCTTACATCTTTATAGATAACTGATACACTTGTTACTCCACATAATGTAATAACCCCAAAATTTTGAACTTTTTGTAACCCTTATGAATAGTGATTTTGCTGATTATGCTGAATAATAAAACTTTTCATGCCACACCTTGTAGAGGTTCTTTTATTGTTATTCTGAGATCTTATTAGTACTCTATATGATATATAAGTGTATGTAAAGATCGTCAGAATCCAAATTCGAACACTTTGATTTTTCCCAAAAATCCACCAGATACCGAAAGAATTGAGTATAAGGTAACAGGATAAAAAAGATTTAAATTCAAGGATTATAAGAGAGGATCATAAAAGGAATATAATGTATTGAGAGAGGTTAAGGGAACCCAAATAATAAGATCCCGGGTATGATCCCTCAAACGATAAACGAAAATGGAAGTTGAGCGAACCGTATAACAGATCGGCGATCATTAGCCAAGTAATTAGGAGTTAATTAAAGAGGTTAGTGATGATGATGTCATCACACCAACAAGAAGAAGACAAGTGTGGGAAGATGACATAAGAGGATGACATAAGCATGACCAAATGGGAAGGAATTGTTGGTTGATTATAAGCCACACAAATTTTACCATGGTAAAAGGTTAATTAAACAAAACAAAAGGGTAGCAACCAAGCCAAGGCAAAACAAATCACAAAATACAAATTGATTTCATTTTCTTCAAGAAGCTCTCGGCTTTCAAGGAAAAAGCAAGGAAAAAAATCCAAAGTCCAAGCTCCACTCAAGCATAAATTCCATGGTTTGTTTTTATGGATTCTACATTTCATAACTTAGCTTTGGTATGATTTTAAGCTCTTGATTCAAATGGATTCATAGCTAATTAATTCACCAAAGATTAGGGTGAATAGTGTTTTCAAATTATAACTTTGTGTTTCTTGATTTCATTTGCAAGATCAAGGTTATATAAGGATAGATCAAGGTTCTTTGAGGCTCCCTAGTAACTTTCCACCCTCTAAGAAAGGTATAAATCTTCACACCCTTTAGTAATAAGTTTGAATGTTGAAGTTTTGAGATGGTTTGGATGGATGAGTAGTAATTTAAGTGATAAGCATGATTTGAGCTTAATTGTTAAGTAGTTTAGTTGAATTTGGATATGTTATAATATTTGATTGGATTGATATTCTTGAGCTTATTATGAATGAAATCAGTAGCATTGATGTGTATCTTGAGTTGTTGTTGATTGGTAGTTGGATTGATATGATTTAGAATGGTAAAATTTGGGAAATCGCGTAAACATAGCCGTCGTAATGTCCGATTTACCTTAGACTGCTTTTGTTCTTAACATCAGGACCCGTGAACTCACTGTTAGGTTTTGACCATTGCCATGATTAGATAGTTCATGTTACGAGCTTCGTTTTGATATATGGTACGCTTGAATCCGATGTACGGTTTAGGAGAAACGACCGTTTTAAGTAATGGTGTTTCGTGAACGAACTATTACCCCTCGCCTTACTTTGAAGCCTTGGTTAAGGCCCTTAAATGACTAATTGGAGTATGAAACAATTATGTAAAGTGGATTAGGCAGTTGGTAGGGTACTCGCAAAAGAATCGCCTTAAAATTCTAAATGCTTAATTTATTAAAAATGGTGGAGCCGAGGGTACTCGAATGACTTATGTGATTCGTTAAGCGTAGAAGTGACCATAAGCGAACATTGAGGTTCAATTAGTTAAAGTCTAGTTTCTTAAGCGACCGGGGTTTAATTCTGACTTATGTTGTTGTTCATAGGTTATCGGACCCACTCTAAGCTTAAGTCTATCCGGGAACACTCAAGCAAGTTTTCTACCCGTATACTGTTGTTGTGATGTATATATGTATATGCATTATCTTGTGATAGATGCATGATGGTTAATTAGCAAATCTTGCGATATATTGGAGCATGCTGATATGGTTTATATGCATGTCTGTTTCATAATCTTGATATCTATCTGCTGATTCCAATGCTTATAATTGCATAATACCTATGCTAGAGATAAGCAGTAGTTGCGTATACCCTTAGTATAGGGGACCCAAAAGCGAACATTTTCTAAAACCGGGAGTCGATGTTCCCGAGTATATTATATATATTTATATATATATATATATATATAGATATAGTTTTCAAAACTATTAATCGAATAAGGTTTATTCGATAACTTTATTTGTATTTAAGGAATATTATTTTGAATATTCATTCGAGGACTTATGACTCCACTTATTTACTAAATAATATTCTTTATTTTATTAAAGAATAATGTTTCGATAATCAAACTTATTTTCGATTATTCAAATAAAGATAGTACTTTCGTATAAGTATATCTTTGGTTATTTATTATTCATTTCAAGTATGAGTCTTAAAACTTCTACTTCAATTATTTTTATAAGGATTATCCTTATGGGAATATTATTTAAATAATAATATTCATATATTTTCTAATATATTGGGACTGATTTATTTTATTAAATCAGCATTACTCCAAACATTCTTAAAAATGTTTTCGAGTCTTCAAAATAATTTTAAAAGTTAGAGCGGATCCCAAAACTCGTTTTCAAATTTAAGATCTTCCTTTCGAAGGGGATTTGAATACTCGCTTAAAAATTGAGGGATCCGGCTCTGTGGTGTATTTGATATTTGCAACGAGGTTGCTATTTTGATAAATGAATTGATTACTTACCCAACGTTTGGGAAGTAAGTCCATCTAATTGAGTCAGCATAAGCGACATGCTGGGGTACGGTCTATCAAAGTGTAAGTGGCTAGGTGGCAGGCCATCAACGCGTAAGAGGCCGGGTGGCGGTCCAGCACAAGGTCCTAATGAGGCCAGGGTGATGACCGGTAGGGGATTCATCCATCTACTAGTAGAAAAGGTTACTTATTGGTATCTTTGCCTGATCAGCAAGATATCGGGTTTATGCCAAAATTATTTTCTTTCCAAATTCATTGGATATTACAACTCTGTTCATACTTTACATGACAGAGGTTTTCAGGAAATGTATGAGAGATATATATGGATATATATAGGGACTTAATGAAGTATCTCGTAACTTCATTTCATTCAATAATATTTCAAAGATTGAATCTATTCAAGTCTTATCTTGTAGTCTCATCTGGGCGATGAACTTTTGAAACTGATTATACCTTGAACGGTGGTAGTTCAAGTAGTATTCGGAAAAGATATAAGTATATTGGAGTATCTTGTAACTTCATCTTTTCAACTTATATCTAGTTAATGATTATCTTATGCATGACAAAGATTTTCAAAAAAACTTTGAGACAAGGTTAGATATATGAGATCACCTTGCAACGATATTTTTATATAGTTATAAACTGGAACTCTGTGTATATTATGCATGGAAGAGGACTTCCAAGATTCTGAAAAGTATATATACATATATACTGAATATTTTGCGACTTGGTCGCGATAAGGTATCAAACTTGGTTCATTATTACTTGACCAAGACTTTCATGAGTACTATGAGGATGCTCACATATTGTAAATCATTATACATATTATTTTGGTGGGCTTGTTGCTCACCCTTGCTTTCTTCTTTCATCACACAACATCAGATAGACAAGATGAACAGGACCAAGCTCCCAATTCGCGAGCGGATAGGAAACGTTCCGCAGTTTCCTATAGGCGTTGATGTCGCTGTAGCTGAGGTAGGAACTACCAATAGACTAGGCTTTCAACTTTTGATGTACCAGACTTATGTATCTTTATGAATTGTAATAATGACAAAGAAATGTAAATTTTTTCAGAAACCCTTTTAAGATGTAATGGCATATAATTGTGGAATAAAATGACTCGTGTTATTTTTGGATATTCATCTCTGAGACTATAACTTGTGATATGTGTGTTTATTGTGGGGTCATAGTACAGAGTAGTTGATTGTTTATTAAGATTGGGTGTTATTAAGGGAAATGGAACTCGTGACAACCCGGATCCCCGACCCCGAATTTGGGGGTGTTACACATAATATCACCAGAACTTGCAATGATTATAACTCATTCTAATCGCAATCTTTGATATGTGCTCAGGCTGGATCTTAAGTGAATCCCCAAAAAATAACACACTCTTTGAGCTAGGACACTTAAGTAATCAATTCTTAATAGGGCTACTTATTCTTATTTGTCATTTTGTTAAATTCCCAATAATTAATACACAATCTCATAATTCCATCCCCCTTCTCCAACAACATCACCGGTGCACCCCAAGGGACTATATCTGGTATGCTCACCTCTCTTTCCAATAACTTTTACAATTATCGAACTAATTATTTCTGGCATTTATTTATTACTCAAAATTCCTTCAGCTTAAGTATTTTCTTCTTCGTATCTTTACTCATGGTGGGTCTACCTTATATCCTTAACTTATTATTCTTTTTTTCCGCATGATTGGAAGAACTTCTTATGTTGCTTCCGCATCCAGAAACTTACCTTACTATTGGATTCTATACACTTTACACTCTACTTCTTCTACAATCACTCCTTGCCTTATTACAGGACAACCGACTCGTTCCTAAAATCACATCGGACTCTTCTAGCTCGAAGGGCATCAGATCAGTTGGAAAAGAATATTCGTGTGTTCCAACGGACAGTTAATATAGAGGTGACTCACCGAAAGTCCATCTTGGGTGACCACTCTTATGGTTAAGGGCTCGGCTAAATATTTTAATATCAAGTTCTTTTTACATATTTCCTTGGTATAAATAGCTTTGACGCTTCTGAACCAAATAAAACTTTAACAGGTATGAAGTTGAGAGAAAATGCACCCGTAACTACGCCTGAGTTCTAGGCGCTCGATCTCTTGGTCACTTTGAAAGTTCTACCTCTAATTGTGCTGGAGGTTGGTCCTTGGAATATAGTACCTTGAGTATCATTCCACAACTCCTTACAATATGCCCAACCTTCTCACAACTGTAACAAGTAACTCATGGATTTTCTGGATCGTATTCCGATGCATAATGACCCTGATTGCCACATTTGAAACATTACACATTCTTTTTGCATGAACCACTGTGTCTCCTGTCACATGACTTGCAATCCACTGCTGACTTGACTGACTGAGCCGGAGTAGAAGCAACTGAGATAGTATTAGACCTAGTCTGGGAGAAATTCTATCTCCGGAATCTTTTACTCCTATTTCAGCTGAACTTATTTTTGAAATTCTTGACTGGATTCTCCTTGGTCTGCCTTGTCCATAACACCTTCAGACTTCCTTTTCTTATCACTCTTTTCCTTAACAGCCAACTTCTGGTCACTTTCCATTACCAGGACGGCCTGAACCATAGAGGAGTATGTCTTGAGTTGCAATGCCATAACTCCTCTGTAAATTTCAGGCTTCAACCCTTGTTGGAACCTCTTTACTTTCTGAATCTCCGTACTTGCATACTCAGGAACTAATCGGGCCAATTGGCCTCATACTCCAACACACTTCTTTCACCTTGCTTCAATTCTAGAAACTCAATCTCCACTTGATTCCTCTCATAGTCAGGAAAATACTTTTCTAGTAATAATTCTGTAAATCTCGTCCAAGATACAGAGCCTTCTCCTTCCAACGCACGAGTGGATTCTCACCAATAATTTGCTTCATTCTTAAGAAAGTAGCTTGCATAATCTGTCTTAAATCACCACTTACTTGCGTGAGGGTAAATGCCTTTTCCATTTCCTTAAGCCAATTTCTGGAAATAACAGGATTCACTTCGCCCTAGAACTCTGGGGGCTTAGCAGACTGAAAGAATTTAAAACTAGTAATTTGGTTTAGCTCTTTGTGTTGATGTTGGTGCTGCTGAATCTATTGGACTAACTGCAACTGTTGTTGCTTCTGCTGGCGCAACAAGTCTAGAATTTTGTTTATAACTGGACCCTCCACAACACTTCTACTATTTTCTTTAGATTGGTTAGTTTTCTTGGGTGGCATTTTCATGTATCAGGAAAATGCTGCCCAATCAAAGTACCCATGTCCTTACTATCAGGGTCCATTTATAATAGAGATCTAGATTAACATCACTAGCAACAATAGCAATGATGACAGTAACAAAATCAACAACTGTACATGAAACTGAATTATAAAGAAACTAATCACTGTAGCATGGCTCCTCAATACAACAGCAGCTGACTAACTTCCCGCCACTACTCAATTACCACATCAGCACTAATCTGATATACTACGGGACTTGGATGGCTATATTAGACACCACTTACATAGAACAACCTGATCAATCAAGTCAACTTAAGGGGTACTGACTATACTAGGCACCGGAGTCCAAATTTCAACCAACCATTCCTCTACGGATGATTTCCTATCACTTACAAGTAATCCACCAACCACTGAATTGCTTTTCCCGAGGCTATAACTCCCTCATCAGATTTTGAACCCCTACTGCTACCCATATTCTTAAATAACATGCTACTATAGAACTTCATTTTTCCTAACAGTCAACTTTCATTTATTCCCAATAATCAAGACTCTCTACTACAAAATTTACTGACGAATTCATTGCCATGGGATTTTGAAATCAAGAAATCAATTATAAATGGAGGAAAATCAAAGAAGATATAGATGTGACTGAAAGCAACCACACAGGTACAAAAGATGGTCAGTCTTAGTACCGCATAGCTTACGACACATAATTCAGTGACGTCCCACTAGACCCTTTTGTTACACAGACAAACGGTCAATGCATATGCATTGTTTGCCCCAATCAACCAAAAGAGTCACCAAGAAAAGAAATAATGTTGAAATAGAAAATTCACAAATAAGGAGGGATAAATCCTGATTTATAATGGAATCAACAGAATCCTAAGTTGCTTATTCCGAGTTCTCAAGTTTCTCACAGGAAAAGTAAGTAACTTATGGAATAGGAAACAATTACTTTGGAAACAAAATACGTCTCAAGAAAGAGGTATAAGGGTTCAAAGATACAAACCACCATATTGATCCGTATTCACTATGAAACTTGGTTGTCATAGCAGCCACTGACTGTTATCATACTATCCGAACTCACCGAGGTCACACACTTGGTCCAATAACATTTCTTTAACATAGGAAATGCAATATTTAGAAATAACAGTGGTTTCTCTTCAACTGACACACCAAGGGCCCGCTCAAACGCTGAATTCTCACAATCAGACTCGTTTTCTCGAGAGAAAAGCTAGAAATCTCTATCGGACCTTACCAATAATACATACACAAAGGAAACATACTCTAACTAGGGCAGTTCTAGCCAGTCCTCAACAGACGTTAGGGTTATGCCTCCAAACCCTTGACTGAACTCATAGACTCGCTCTTCTAATTGAGTTGCTGACTCACACCTTTAAATGAACCTTTCTACACTCTTCTGACTCTACTCTTAACCTAAATCAGAGACTCAAACCTGTAGCTCTGATACCAACTGTGATAGCCTCAACCCCGGGGTCAGGAGTTGACGTCACTAACAACAATAAGAATAAACATAATATAATCCAAATTACTAATTATATATAACCACGACCCCTATACCAAGACCTTTTCCAGGTTTAAGTATGAATTAGGCTACACTAATACAACACCAACTTGAACAAACCGATATAACACAACTAATTAACACAACAACTCAATGGACCATCTTTGGTCCAACACATCCATCTCAGAGGAGCCTGACACGAAAGGAACTAGAACTTTGGCCTGACTATCACGGGAGAATCCCCTAGGCATCTGCAATACATATATAAAACATTCTGCAAGGGTGAGCAATCAATTACTCAGCAGTACCACTATATGAATATCAAGTAAAAATGTATATGTAAAACGGTATATGAACAGATATCAAAACTGGTTTACGAAAATAGGTAAAACAGCTATAAACTGGATATCAAAACTAGCATGCTCTATAAAATAATATCATTTATAGTGTGCTGTGTCAAAATACCAGAGTCAAATTTTAGCATGCTATTTCCTTTCCAAAACCACTATCCATCGCTGGATCCATAAATCATCTGTCCCGTCACGGGGACCATAAACTATTTGTTCTGTTACGGGAACCATTAAACCAGAGTCAGATATAAAGGTGGATGAATTCTAGGGATAGCTGATCAGTCTATCCCACCACAAATTGTTCCGGAACTCAGAGACTAGCTAGGTCTCTGCTATGCTGGACTAAGCGGCCTACCGGTGCGCGCATCCGACTTAGCCTCTTACACAACCACTTGCTGGGCCGTTACTAATAACGTGCCTCTTACGCCACTGACCATCCAATATCTGATTCGTTTTTATCCAGTTTTCAAAATCAATTACACCTATCTCTTTTTAAACGATTACAACACACATTCTCAAAATCCTTTTTAATTTTAATCACAATCTAGAGATAGGCATTTTCAGAAGTTACTTTTTCCCCAAAACATCAGTTAATAAAATATATTTAAATACGGAGAATACGTAACTTAAAACGTTCTGTTCCAGTTCATAATTTAAATCAACAACTATTCATATATACTGAACTATAAAAGATTAGTTCAGGGGTACTTGCCTTGCAGAGCTTTACAACTATTACTGATCGACTCTGAGCCAACTCAGACGCTTAGGCTTTATTGTCTAACCACTAGATCACCTTGGATTCGACTTCAACACTTAGGTTCTTTGGTTGAGATCATACTGAGCTCGTCGACTGTCCACTAGGTTATCCTTAGTCCAACGTCCACTTTCGGTTTCCCGATTAGAACCTACAGGGTCGAAATACTCTATGTTAGACGTCTAGGTATGCTTGACGTATCCTCGCTAACAACCTACCCATACGATATCAAATCCCGACTCATAATCATTCATATTATAATAACACACAACAATTATGGTTCACGCTCTCGGAAATCGGTTCGGTGTTTGTTTTCAGAAAATACGTATACTCGTAATTTACGAAATTAGGGTTATTGGTTTTGGAAAAATATTTCATCACATCTTACAATCAAGTTTTGTATAAAACACATATGTATTTATAAAGCCACTTGATGTCCCGATAATCATCGAATACGCTCTCGTATTCCTGTAGGTAAATTTCCCAGAAATCGGGCAGCGTCTCCTTTGTTTATCGGACTACCCGTCGAAGCAATTCGACGTCGAATCAACAACAACAACCAATCACAGCAACAATTCAATTATAATTCCCAATCATATCAATCAAATTTCAAGCACAATCCAATAACCTCGAATAAAAATATTCGACTACTATTTCGCATCGAACTTACAACTAAAATTTATACATTTATTATTTATTTATTTTTAAATATTAGGACTCAGATAACGATCATTACAGTCCACGGTCCACTCGTAAAAAGTCATCGCGGACGGCGGCAAAATTCCGCGGGTACCCGAGTAATTTCCCGGGTTTCCAACGCGAAAAGGCGCAACACTGCCAGGCCCAAAGTAACAGGGCCGAAAATTCAGCCCAACAAACAACATGAGGAAGAACTGAAGCAATACAACCACAACCGCGGCCAAAACACGGCCACGCCACTACACACCAATACACACACTCACACACACTTCACAAACACACACACCAAACACATATACATACACACCCATATACATATTTATATATAAAATCTGAAATAAGGGCGAAATTAAGGTCTCGCCGGATATAATTGGCCGGAAAACTCACCGGAAGGCAAGAAACCAAGGAGGGTCGAAGAAGAACAGAGAAGGAGGAGGAAGAACAAGAGGATGAAATATAGAGAGAGAAAGAGAACTGGGAGAGAAAGAGAGGGGAGAGAGAGCCGAGAGACAGAGAAGATGAGGCGAGAGAGAAAGATAAAAGTGATGTTAATCTGCCGAAGTACTACCCCCCTTCTGCCCTGCCGCGTGTCCAATAAAAAGGGACACGTTGCTGTTTTCCGGACTGCAAGCCAAAATATAATACCAAATCGTAATAATAACGATATATATAATGCGCGGAAACTATCGAAATAATCTCAAAATAAATCTTAAAATATTAAAAATAATTCAGAGTAAATAAAGACACAGGTTTCGTAATTCTTAAATAAGTTTTTAAAACACATTTTATACTTAGATTTATCAATATAACGAAACAACACGCGGTAAAAACTAATCCCGAAAATTACCAAAATAATTTTTAAAATTCTCAAAATATTGTGAACATAATAAAATATGAGTTTCATGATTTTTGAAGAATCCTGGAATTAAATATAGATTTTACAATTAAACGAAATCAAAAAATCATTTAAGAATAAATAATTAACAGAATATTGATTTGTAAATTTTATAAAATCACAAAAATAATTATTGAGATTATAAAATCATAAAAACAATTTTAGAGACAACCCAAATAATTTTGAAGATAAGATCGTCATAAAATTACTTTTAAAAGTGAAACAAAAATAATATGGTGCAATAATTAATCATAAAAACACACCATGCCGTCCAACAATCACACATAAATAATAATAAGTAAAACACAGAGGCCATAATCAATATAAAATTCTTTATTTAATTACTTACGCAATAATTACATATTTAAATATTACAAAAATGTACGAGTCGCTATATTCTTTCCCCTTAAAAAGATTTTGTCCCCAGAATCTTAACTAATTAAACAAGTGAGGATATTTGTCAAGCATATTTGACTCTAACTTTTAAATAGACTCTTCTATTCAAGGATTTATTCAAAGCATATTCACTATAGACATAAACTCATTTATAAGGACTTGCTCCTAACGAACTAGGATTTGGATCGATCATTCTACGCCAAACAACTTCGGATGAGAGCCCCTTGGCTCCTAATCATTGACTTGGTTCGAATTAGATACATGTCGTCTTAACATTGACACGTAGAACACGTTACATATATATGCTGCTGTGACGGCAACATCAACTCATGGGTAACTTTACCTATATTTATCAATACCTCAAATGGTTTACTATATTTGGGACTCAACCTGTCCCTGCTATTCAAACCTAACCAATCCCTTTAAAGGTCAAATTTTGTAAATGCAATGATCCTATTTCTATATCCACATTCTGAAAATGCAAGTCCGCCTTCTTCTTTGTCTAGCCCGAGCTGCTTTCACTTTCTCTTAATAGTGTGGGGAACCACACTTATGTCCATACAAGGCTTCGCAAGGTAGCATTCCTCTACTAGCATGATAACTATTAACACAAAGAGACTCAATCAATGGTAGGTGATTACCTCAGTTTCCTTCTAGATCTAAAATATATATACTCTCAATATATCTTATACTGTCTGAATCGTCTTCGCACTTTGACCCTTCGTCTAAGGATAATAGGTGGTATTCATTTTCAACTTAGTTTTCCCAACATTCGAACGTAGCTTACTCATTTTAACCCGTTAAGACTGAAAGTAATATCATATATTCACTTCTTATTACCTTCTTAAAAGTAATGAAAAGTTGCCACAAGCTGAGAGTAGATCTCAAAGAAGTCAGTATTGGATCTAAAACTGCAAGGGAAAATGCACAAACATCTATAAATGCTATTATTTCTGAGACTTCTAACTCCTTCTGCTAAATCAGTTAACAAGAAGAAAGTACGTAACACTGCTTGGTTTGCTAAACACACTTAAAACTTATTGTGTGCAGGGCAAAATGAAGAAGGTCATATAGATTATAGACAGTGGATTCTCCAGGCATATGATAGGTGATAAGGCCCCGCTATCACAATTTGAGGAGAAGGTTGGCCCTTTGGTGACCTTTGGAGACAACATCAAAGGATTCATATTGGGATATGGAAAGATTATTTCTGAAAATGTTGTCATTGATGTTGTAGCATTGGTAGCGGGTCTTGAAGTAAATCTTTTCAGTGTCAGCCAGTTTGCAGATAAAGGTTTTAAAGTTCTATTTGATAAAGAAGAATGTATTTTCATCAGCAAGAAAACCAATGAAGTTGCTCTGAAAGGAGCAAGGAAAGGAAGCTTGTTTTTTATAGACTTGGACTCAACAAATGAGGATGAAATTTGTTGCTTCTACACCAAGGCATTTATAAAGCAAAACAAGTTATGGCATAAGAAACTCTCACATCTAAACTACAAGGCAATCAACACCCTGGTCAAGAAAGAGTTGGTGAGAGACATGCCAAAATTAGAGTTTGCTCAAATTGAAGTTTGTGAAGCCTGTCAGAAAGGAAAAATGAAAAGATCAAGTCACAAGTTAAAAACTGTGAATTCCATAAGTGCAGCATTACAACTAATTCACATGGACTTGTTTGGGACTGGTAAATGTCTTATCAATTTCAATGAGCAAATATGCACTTGTGATGGTGGATGACTACTCAAGATACACATGGGTAGAATTTATGCATTCTAAAGATGAGACTCTACACATCATAATTGAGCACATAAAGAAGATAGAGAAACGGGCTGAAGATCAAAATTGTGTGAAGAGATTAAGAAGTGATAATGGAACAGAATACAGAAATGCAACATTGAGTGAATTTTACAAAAACAAAGGCATTATTCAAGAGTTTTCTGCTACTAGAACACCTCAACAAAATGGGGTAGTTAAGAGAAAGAACAAAATATTAGTGGAAGCTGTAAGAACTAATGCTGCAAGATGCAAATCTCTAACTTGTTTTTGGGAAGAAGCTGTAAATACTGCATGCTACACTCAAAACAGATATCTCATTAACAAGAATCATGGAAAATCACCTTACTCAATCATGTCTAAGAGAAAGTCTACTGTAAATTGTTAGGTCACACACACACTGTAGAGAGGGTGAATACAGTGTATAGCACACTCAAATCGAACTTTAAGAACTTAAGTAACATAAAACAAACTTTATTGAAACAATAAACTCTGTTACAGTATGGAACTGTTACCTCTCAGTGATGAACAAATATCACGAGAGCTGCTAGGGTTACAATGAATAATCTTTTCTAATATTGATAACACTTATAGTGTAAACCCTATGTCTGTGTTTATATACTACACAGTTACAAGATAATCGCTAATTGATATGGAATATAATTCTACTTCCTAAAATATATCAATCAGATATCTTTTCTTCCAAGTATTCCATTCTTCACGGAATTCCTTCTTCATGCATATCTCTTCTTATGTTTATCTCAATCTTCTTTCCTTTAATCAGCTACTGTCCTTATCTGATTGTCCTTCAGCACTTAAGTTCTGATATCTATCTTCTGATGATTATCTCCTGATAACATACGTACTGATATCCTTAAGTCCTGACTTCCAGTATAAGTACTGATCAACAGTTAAGTACTGATTTATCCTGTTCAGTAAGATCTGAAAGCTAAACATAAAACATATTAGCCATGACATTGTCAAATATATCTAACAATCTCCCCCAACTTGTAAATTAACATAATATACAAGTTTAACAGATATTTGATGATGTCAAAAACATTAAGTACAAATGCATGAGAATTAGACTAGATAACTACAACTTACAGTCCTTAAAGTTTTTACCAATTTCAGCTTCTGATAACAACTTCAGTCTGTATAAATATCAGAATTTAAGCAGTTGTAGATCTTCGACTTGGCTTCTTCATTTTCTGATCTCTCTGATGTCAGGAGTTGTTCTGAGATAGTTTTTCAACAAACATTTCTCAGCATATCTTAGTCCATCAATCATTCTCCTTTTAAAATCTTTAAGCTCTGCGGTATCTTCACCAGTTTGAAAGATTGTAGCTCTGAGTTCATTAATCTTTGCTTTTCTCAACTCCTGATCTAGTCTTATGACATAAGCTTTGTCAGACTCTAGATTGAATTCAAGTCCCTTAATACCAAGATACGTTCTGATCTGTGCAGTATTAGGCTTCATATCAACAATATCACCATTATGATCTCTGTACTTTGGAACATATATGCTGTCAGACTTAACAGAATAAAACCTTTTCTGTCTCTGAATCTGTTCTTTTAAGTAGTTTGCAGCAGTCCCTGTTATTCTGTCATCCACTTGAAGTAAGAAAAGTACATGCTCCAATTCTTCAAAATACTTTAATAGGAATGGCATTTTGTCTTATATGATAAACCCTACCATATATCATGAAATACAACATGATGTATTCTTTCAAGTAGGTATGGTAAACCATCTGTACAGATTCCAGTTGATTCAATCTCTCAGGAGTTGCTCCAACACCTGGTTCACTCAAGGAAGTTGGATCATTGGTAGTGTTGTGTACTCTTCTTTCATCAGCACTTCCCAATCCAGTTTTATCTCTAGCTTCCTTTCCAGTAACTACTCTTGCTTCAAAACCACTTGCAGTAGTCTTCAAAGATTGAGTCTGTTTTGCTTTAGTGAATCCTGGTAGGAGTGTCTTTGATCTATTTTCTGATATCAAGTTAACTTGAGCTCTGTCAGAGGTTACTTGCTTCTTTTGAATATCAGAACTTACAATTTCTTGACTCTGAACAACTTGAGCCATGTCAGAGGTTGTTTTAAGAACTTTTCTTGAAGTCAGAGCAAGATCATCTTTTTCATCAGTAATTTCTTCTTCCTCAGGAGGTACATAAGCCTTGATAGGTTCACCAACCTTTTCTTTACCCTTGGATCTTGGATCTATCTGTGGTTGTGATCTAGCCAATGTTGCTTCAGTATGTGTCCTTTCTTTGATCACAATGCCTTTAATTTTTGGAAGTGACTTTTTACCAGAAGCTTCAGATTTAGATGTGACTTTCTCTGATTTAAGTCTGGCTTCTTCTTCCTTTAAACTTTCCAAGTCCATTCCTGGATTTTCTTGAAGAAATAACTGTCTTGACATTTCTTCATCAAGATCTAGAAGTTCATCAGAACTTATCCTTTTACCAGCAGCAGAACTTATTCTTTTCCCAGTATCAGAACTTGTCCTGTGACTAGCTTGTCTTGATGTGAATCTTCTACCTTGACTATGACCACTACCCATTCCAGAGTTTCCTTGGTCATCTTTTCCATCATCCTTTCCTTGCAGTGTCTTGTTAATTTTGCATTTGGACTTAATTACCTTCTCCCCCTTTTTGGCATCAGCAGGTAGTAAAAGAGAGATAAGTAATTCCACTGAGGATTGGATTTCAGTAAGTTGCGATTGCTGAGAAGCTTGATTTGTCAGAATGTCATCAAGTTGAGCTTGTTGTTTCTCTTGAGTTTTCTCAATATAAGCAATCCTGTCAATGGTAGGTTGAAAGAACTTTTTCTTATCAATTTTCCAAACTTGTTCTTGTTTGATAAAGTTCTCCTGAATCTTGTGTAGCTCTGCATGAGTAGTTGAATGAAGACCTTGTAGATGTTTAGTACTCAATGCAGTGACTCTAAGCTGGGTTTTAAAATCATCAGAATTTAACATTTCATCAGCTTTGGTCAAGTGCTCAGCAAGATGTAATGCATTTGGAACACATGAAACTGAGTTCCATTCCTTAGTCCACTCCTGACCTGCAGGAGTTTCACTCCAAGGTACTGGTGCATCCCTGATAACAAACTCCTTTACCAGTTCAGACTTAGGAAGAGTCGGTTGAGGAGTATGTCCTGAAGGACCTGCTTCATCAGCATCGACAGTTGGAGCAGCTTCACCAGTATATCCAGCATTTGCAGCATCAGAACTTAAAGAATCAGTATCTTCTGATAAGATAACAGTGTGAGTAGCAATGGAGGCTTCAGCATCCTCTAATTGCTGATCTGATATTAAGTTCTGATCAACATCCAAATCCTGATGCTCACCTAAAGTCTGATCATCAGCATCTTGATGCAGAGAAGGTGTTGTTGATAACTCTGGAGTTTGAACAGCATCAGTAACAGGTGTTGTGGAAGGATTATTTGCTGTTGGAGCTTCTAAGAAAAGTATTTCAGGCACAACCAGGTTCTGAATATCAATTTCAGCACTTGTGCCTGGATCAACAAGAGACATAGATGGTGAGATAGCCTTGTCAGATACAGCTTCCTGAGATGGAGTTGAATGGAGAAGAAGTGACTGGAGCAAATTCCTTGTCTTGTGAGATCAGAGATTCCTGATCCCCTTCCTTAGCTGCTTCCTCTTCATCATCTGAAACTGGCCTTTGTGCCCTCTGTTTCTTGTACTTCCTTGTTGATTTGGATTCTTTGGGAGTTTCAGGAACAGTCATTCGTCTAAGCCTTTTGAGAAGCTTAGAACCCCCAATATCAGAATCCTTCTGAGAAGTTGCTTTCTCAGCTTCATATACCACATATTCTGAAGAAGGAATCTGTTCCTCAAAATCTGATTCATCTCTCAAAGTAATCCTCTTCCTCTTTTGAGGTGTTTGAGGAACAGTCTTTGTTCTCTTTGGCTTAGAGGATGTAGGCTTCACAGTAGGTGCTGAAGAAGAAGGTTGAGCAGTCTGTGAAGTGGAGAGATAGGATTTGAGATAAGTTCTGAGGGTAGGCTGAGATATACCCTGAGTGGTAGGGACTGAAAATGATGAATTTTGGTTATGGTGAGTTGGTTGAACATTGGAGTAAACAGATTGGTAAGTAGCAGGATCAGCATTTACCAGAATCTGTTTCACAGACTGAGGAATCTGTAATGGTCTCACCATTGATTTCTTTGTGTCAGCATTTATCAGGTCGTTAAAGTACCTTTTTGCAACCTTAAAAGGTGGGGTTTGAGTGCTGACTAACTGGGGTTCATCAGTACAATACGTATAAATAAGTTGACAGAATCGAGCAAAGTAAACAACAGTTCTATCCTCTGTCATCCTATCCCCAATAAAACCAATTAAAGCAGTTGCAAAATCAAAGTGAGTTTGATTGATAAGTGCATACCCGATGTGCTGACTCATTATTGGGATAGCATCAAAGTTTGAACACTTGTTGCCAAAAGCCTTGGTGATGCAATCGAAGAAGAAACTCCATTCTCTTCTGATATGAGCCCGTTTCAACTGTCCAAGTTTCGTCAGACTCTTTTCATATCCCAATTCAGTCATTAACTCCCGAAGTTCTGATTCCTCTGGTATAGAGAAAGTACAATCTTCTGGAAGATGTAATGTTCTTCGTACTGTACCAGGAGTGACTACATAGGATGAATCACCCACTTGGAAGATAATACTGGGAGTTCCTCGTTTACCACCATCATCAAAAACTCCAGTCCTCCAGAACCTCAGAACTTGTTGACTTGAAAATAATTCAGGCTGAGTTAGGGCGTACCCAACCTCACTATGTGCAAGAAGATCTTGCACAAAGTGCAATTCAGATGGAGCTTCAGTGTGATCAAGAACTGCAGCATAGTTGTTAGGGACAAACTTAGCTCCATCAATGATTAAATCCTTTGGTGCCATGTGAAAAAATTGAGAATTAAGTATGCCTGTTAGGTGTTTGATATAATGTCTGTATGAAAACAACGGAAAAAGTAAAGTGAAGGAGAGTAAAAGTAAGAAGAGAGATAAAAGATGAAGAAAGTAAAAAGATTAAAGAAATCTTCTCTCTGCTGTACTTATACAAAGAAATATTACCGTTGGACACCTGTCAGACATGCAGTAATAACGGATAGTTACTGGGCTCGAGAAAACAGTAATCATTACTTACCCATTTGCCGAGTTTCAAGGAAAAACTGTTCCATTTATCAAGGGAAACAATTTTAATTCAAAATTTAACCCGTTAGCACTGATTGAATTATTTTTCACTGCAACATTAATATTCTGAAAATAAATCATGTTCAAAATGACCGAGATAATTTCGATGAATAAGTGCTGACAGAGAATCAGAACTTAAATAAAAACAAAATTTAAATGGTCATCAGAATATCAATCAGGATTTATCAACACAAGACAAATAACTCAGAGATCAAATCTTGAAGTACAAACAATTTTCATTAATATATCAAGACAATACATTTATGAATTAGAAATTTACATCAGGACTTATACAAGATTTTCCCTAAGCTTCTAATCCTAACATCAACAGCCTTAGTCCTAGCTAAGAAGCCTGGCAAAACTGATGATGAAGAAAAACAGGAAGAAGACGAGATTAAGTCATCTTCTTCTTCCTACTCTCGACAAACAGAATGGCGAGTCTGATGATTCGCTCTTGTTGGCGGAGAGCTTCCAGCCTTTCCTCCTCCAATCGCTCCAGATGGCGATGGTAGTCCATATAGAAGAACAGGATGCGTGTCAGTACCTCCTGTGGGACAGAGTCCGATATCTCCTCAGGAATGGCTGTGACATGCCATTCCTGCTGCCACTCGGCACAACTTAGCTCCATATTGAAGGTTTGGTAGTTCAAAAACATGTTGTATCTGACCATTGTGTTTTTGAAAGAAAAAAGGAGGATAAGTGTGTGAGAAGAATGTGATGGAAAGACTGATGTGAAGTGGTTGCTTATATAGGCAAGAGAATGCCAGGAGACGCAAAGATATTTAATGCTGACAGGTAGAGTTAAGTCGACCTCGTCTCCCCAGACTTGAAAAAGAAGAACAGTCATTGGAAAGAGGAATCATGGTCTAGACCGCACAAGACACAAGAAATAGTGGAATGTTCAAGGACGAATATCATTAATCCTAATCATAGTGACTATTAATCTTCCACTTCAACATATTCTAGTTCGAACTGAGACTGTTATCAAATTTTATTCACAGATAAGCCAAGCAAAGGATTAGACTGAAAAATCAGAACTTAGACCTATACCAGAACTTAACAGTCATCAGAACATAATTTCTTAACTCGAAAAAGGAATGCCCATCTTAGTAAATCCTCATACAAGTTCTGAGTTATAGACGTCAGAACTTAATCATCAGAACGTGTAACTAGAACTTGTACTCAGAATTTGTGCAAAAATAACACAATGACTGTTTATCTAAAATAACATAGACCACCACAGAAATTTTCATCATTCAGATGGAGTGATTAGTGTGTGCATTACGCTAAATAACAGACAAAGAGTAAAGTCTGATTCACTTCAGTACATCTTAGAAATAAGGCATAACTAAAATTTTGCTAAAGAGCTGTCATTGTCCTGAAACCTACTGATGAATGAGTTCATGCCTGAGTCCACCTCAACTGTTTTGTGCTAATTTTATGCATCTTTTGAAATTCTATTTTACAGTGGCTTCTCAGTGTAAGTGAGTCACGACTGTTTATCAGAATTTATGCTATTATCAGAGTATTTCTCCAGTAATCATAGAGTGTGAAAAGTCACCAAGAAAATATTTTGCTTTTCTAATGCATATTTACTTAATACCAACAATGCACTTGGGTCGTCCCTTCCACATTTTTACTCTAGATCTCAAAGGAGTACCTGATTTTATTCTTTGATCTTTTTGCTTTTTCTTTTGATAAGTGAGGTTTATCAGCACTTAGTACATTCAGCAGTTTTACTAGTATCAGAACTTAACAGATGAGTAGCATTATTCTAATTTGTGACTTAGTAATAAGATATACAAAGTAAACTTAACTAAGCTCAATTATCAGAATTTGCTAGTGTCATAAGATTTCCACTGAAATAATTACTTCTTTCATGGAATCATTTGTTTATTGAAGACTACTAGGTCAGTATCTAGTACAGTTATCCTCATAGGATTGAATAGGTACTAGAACAGACATATCACTTATCAGAGTTTAGAAACATATATCAGACAACAGTCAGTACTTAAAGACATTTATCAATTAAGCACAGAATATACAATAAGATTAATTTTGTAAATACTGAGCATAAAGTCTGATAACACAGAAGAAGTCTAAGGAGATTTAGAGAAAGAACCTGAAACCATTCCAAGTTCATTTACCAATCTTGTAAAAGTAGCTTCACACAGTGGTTTTGTGAAGATATCTGCCAGTTGTTGATCTGTGGGAACAAAATGCAATTCCACTGTACCTTCATCCACATGTTCCCTGATGAAGTGGTACCTGATGCTGATGTGCTTTGTCATTGAGTGTTGAACTGGATTATCTGTCATAGCAATAGCACTTTGATTATCACAGTAAATAGGGATTTTGAAATATGTTAACCCATAATCCAGTAACTGATTCTTCATCCAAAGAATCTGTGCACAACAGCTTCCTGCAGCAATATACTCTGCTTCTGCAGTTGATGTGGAAATTGACTTTTGTTTCTTGCTGTACCAAGAAACCAATCTGCCTCCAAGAAATTGGCAGCTTCCACTTGTGCTTTTCCTGTCAATTTTGCACCCTGCAAAATCTGCATCTGAGTAACCTATTAGTTTAAAATCTGATTCTCTAGGATACCATAATCGCAGAGCAGCTGTTCCTTTAAGATACTTAAAAATTCTTTTTACAGCTGTTAAGTGAGGTTCTCTTGGATCTGCTTGAAATCTTGCATAAAGACAGGTAGCATACATGATATGTAAACTTTTTGTGAGCAGCATAAGCCAAAAATATCCTTATGGCTTCTAACCTAGCAACTGGTGCAAATGTTTCATCATAATCAATTCCCTCCTGTTGAGAATATCCTTTTACAACCAGCCTTGCCTTATTCCTTGTAATTATGCCATCACTGTCAGTTTTGTTTCTGAATACCCACTTTGTACCAACAACAGATCTATTCTTTGGTCTTGGCACTAGGGTCCAGACTTTGTTTCTTTCAAATTCATTCAACTCTTCCTGCATTGCTTGCACCCAATCAGCATCTTGAAGAGCTTCTTCCACTTTCTTTGGCTCAGTTTGAGAGAGAAAAGAATTGTAAACATTCATTTGAAGTACCTGTTCTAGTTCTGACATCTGCATCAGGATTTCCAATTATCAAATCAGGTGTATGTGATTTTGTCCACTTCTTTGCAGATGGAAGGTTTTCTCTAGAACTGGATGCTCCCCCATGATCCATGCTATCTTCATTTTCATTTTCTGATGCTCCCCCTGAAACTATGCTCTCTGAGTTGGATTCTTCAGTATTTAGATTTTCAGCACTATCAGAACTTGGCTTATCAAAACTTGACGAATCAGAACTTGAAGAGCCAGATGCATGTTCTGATGTTTCTTGAGATGTGGTAGGATCTTGAGTATGCTCCCCCTGCATAGGTGCATCTTCCTTTGACGTAGTCTCCACAGTTTCAATAACATCAGAGTTTAATCCATCAGAGTTTACAGTATCAGGACTTAGACTATTAGGATTTTTAGTATCAGAATTTGAGTCTTCATTTTCAAATCTCAGCTGATCATGGTCAATGAAATCTTCAAGACCAGTGATCTTCTTGTCATCAAAAGAGACATTGATAGATTCCATGACCACTCTTGTTCTCAAATTATAGACTCTGAAGGCTTTTGTGGAAAGTGGATATCCAACAAAGATTTCTTCATCAGCTTTTAGATCAAACTTTGATAGCTGTTCAGGATGAGTCTTGAGAATAAAACACTTGCATCCAAATACATGAAAATATTTCAGATTTGGCTTCTTTTTCTTCACCATCTCATATGGTGTTTTTCCATGCTTGTTAATGAGTGTTGCATTTTGAGTAAAACAAGCAGTCTGCACAGCTTCAGCCCAGAAATAGGTTGGAAGCTTTGCTTCTTCAAGCATTGTACGTGCAGCTTCAATGATAGTTCTATTCTTCCTTTCAACAACTCCATTTTGCTGTGGAGTTCCAGGAGCAGAGAATTCCTGCTTTATTCCATGGCTTTTGCAGAACTCTTCCATTATCAAATTCTTGAACTCAGTGCCATTATCACTCCTTAAAATTTTCACAGAATCTTTGACCATTTTATCCAGCTGTTTGACATGATCAATCAAGATAGATGCAGTTTCACTTTTTATGTGCAAGAAATACACCCATGTGTATCTGGTGAACTCATC
This sequence comes from Apium graveolens, assembly GCF_009905375.1. NCBI lineage: Eukaryota > Viridiplantae > Streptophyta > Magnoliopsida > Apiales > Apiaceae > Apium > Apium graveolens. The sequence goes on along the minus strand of NW_027417726.1, from coordinate 53,203 downwards.
CACTATGACCAACGCATACTTCTTCTTTGCAATAGATCAACATGTATTAGATGATAAGGCTCAAGAATTGATGATTCAGTCTTGCTCTTGAATGAAGATTTTCTTTGTTTGGCTTTCTGACATGAATCACAAAGACCATCAGGAGCAAATACTGTGTTTGGCAATCCTCTCACAAGATCTTTCTTGACCAGTTCATTTATATTGTTGAAATTTAAATGAGAGAGTTTTTTATGCCAATTCCAGCTTTCTTCAATTGATGCTCTACTCATCAGACAGATTGTAGAACCATCAGTACTTGTTGAAAGCTTAGCTTCATAAATGTTACCACGCCTGTATCCTTTCAGAATAACTTTGCCTTTAGATTTACTCACAATTTCACAGTATTCTTCAAAGAAATCAACATGATAACCTCTGTCACAGATTTGACTTATACTCAGTAGGTTGTGTTTAAGTCCTGAGACCAGAGCTACTTGTTTAATTATGACATTTCAAGATTGATATTGCCATATCCCAATGTTTTTCCAATATTGCCATCTCCATAAGAAACACTTGGGCCAGCTTTCTCCACAAAGTCTGATAGCAGGGCCTTATTTCTAGTCATATGTCCTGAACATCCACTGTCCCGAACTAGAATATTTTTCATGTTGCCCTGCAATCATAAAGACCACTAATTATTAGTTTTAAGGACCCAGACTTGCTTGGATCCTTTGGCCTTATTAAGTTTGTTAACATTTGCAGCGAATTTAGCATCAGAGTTTATGTTAACATCTTTCTTATCAGAACTTACACTATCAGACTTTGAATCAGAATTTATACTAGAAGGAACAATGGAAACTTTCTTCAAAGAAGGTTTTATTTGATAATAATCATAGTACAAACTATGATATTCCTTACAAGTATAAATGGAATGCCATAAACTACCATAATGAAAACAAGGATTTTGTGGTTTGTATCTAACAGACTGACTCTTAACTCCTGATTTTGAAGGTAAGGAGTTAATATTCTTATTCTTCCTGCAAAAAGAAGCCAAATGGTTAGAACTTCCACAGTTATGACATGTTTTCCTAGGAGCATCAGGAACAGGTTTATAATCATTGCTTTTATTCACACCTTCCTTTCCATTCCTATTTTTCCTAGGTGATTTTACCTTGTTTGCATTCTTAACATCTTTCAGCTTATGTTTAAGCCACTTCTTTGTCATTAAGCCTATGTTTACTTCAGCTGTCTTTTCCTGTTTTAGTTTGTCAGAAGTTAATTCCTCTTTAACTTCTGATTTCTCATTTTCAGACTTTACAGTTACAAACTTAACAGGTTTAAACTTTGGCTTTTGCTTAACAACAGACTTAATTTCTTCAGTTCCTTTATCATTCTTATCTTCTCCATAACCTAAGCCCTTTTTCCAGTTTCCACTACTTAGCAAATTTTGAGTTGTTTTGCCAGAGTTAGTCCAAGTCCTGATAATCTCTCTTTCCTTTTCTAACTCAGTTTTTAGAGATTCATTTAATTTTAGCACTTCATTCCTAACATAAAAGGCATCATCTCTATCCTTCTGAGTTTGATGGAACATGACTAACTCTTTTTCTAAGAAATCATTCCTTTTCTTAAATGCCAGATTTTCAGAAGTTAATCTTTCACATGTTAAAGTTTGATCTCTATAGCTAACAAACATGGTTTTAAGATATCTTCTCAACTCATTAATATCATCAGTATGAAAAGCATAAGTAGTCTGAGGTACCTTTGTTTCAGCAGCTTCAGAACTGCTCTCAGCACTTTCTTTATCAGCATTTGCCATCAATGCATAGTTCTCCTCACTTTCAGAGTCTGAGGTGTCTGTCCAGCTTTTCTGCTTTGTGACAAGAGCCTTGCCTTTGTCACCCTTTACCTTCTTGCAGTCAGGAGATATGTGGCCTTTCTCACCACAGTTATAGCATTTAACATTGGTGTAATCTCCTCTGTCAGACTTTCCTCCTCTGCCTTCAGATCTTCTGAAATTCTTCTTATCAGAACTTATGCCTTTCCTGGAAAACTTCTTTCCCTTCCTGAACTTCCTGTATGCAATCTTTGTGATTCCTTTCACCATAAGAGCACACAGCTTCATCATCTCCTCATCAGCATCAGTCTCAGGCAAGCTTTCAGAATCTGAGTCATCATTACTCTCAGAACTTGATGACTCAGTATCAGACTTTATGAAAAGAGCTTTACCCTTGTCTTTCTTTGAGGAAGCTGCTTTGGGGAATTCTTCTTCAGCCTTAAGAGCAACTGTCCTTGACTTTCCTCCTTTCCTCTTGCTTATTTGTTCCATCTCCAGCTCATGAGTCTTGAGCATTCCATAGATTTCGTCAAGAGTTGTTTCATCAAGATTGTAGTTGTCTCTTATTGTCGTTGCCTTCAAATCCCAGCATTCAGGAAGAGCTAACAGGAACTTAAGGTTTGAATCATCAAGATCATACTCTTTATCAACCAATGACAAATCATTCAAAAGTTTGACAAATCTATCATATAAATCATTCAATGACTCATTAGCCTTTGAGTCAAAGTGTTCATACTCTTGAGTGAGTATTGTCTTCCTATTCTTCTTAATTGTGTCAGTTCCCTGACACCTTGTTTCCAGAGCATCCCATATCTCCTTAGCAGTCTTGCAGTTGATTACCCTGTTTGACATTACATTATCAATGGCACTATGCAGTAAGTGTCATACCTTAGCATCCTTAGCAATTGATGCTATGCCTCAGCAGTATAATCACTCTTCTCCTTTGGTACGGTCTTTGCTGCTTCACCTGCAACTGCAACAGCGAGTTTGGTTGGTTTGTGAGGGCCTTCCTTGATTCTATCAAGGTATTCTGGATCTGTTGCTTCCAGGAACATGGTCATCCTTACCTTCCATATGGGATATTCAGATGGTCTCAGTATGGGAACTCTGATGGTCTCATACCGACTCTGAATTTGTGTCTTTGGTGGTTCCTCAGTTGTGGTAGGCTTAGTTGGAGTTTCTGTGTCCGACATGATTGTGTTTGGATCTTTAACTGTATGTGTGTTAACAGAGTGGTTCTGATACCAATTGTTAGGTCACACACACACTGTAGAGGGGGTGAATACAGTGTATAGCACACTCAAATCGAACTTTAAGAACTTAAGTAACAGAAAACAAACTTTATTGAAAACAATAAACTCTGTTACAGTATGGAACTGTTACCTCTCAGTGATGAACAAATATCACGAGAGCTGCTAGGGTTACAATGAATAATCTTTTCTAATAATGATAACACTTATAGTGTAAACCCTATGTCTGTGTTTATATACTACACAGTTACAAGATAATCGCTAATTGATATGGAATATAATTCTGCTTCCTAAAATATATCAATCAGATATCTTTTCTTCCAAGTATTCCATTCTTCACGGAATTCTTTCTTCATGCATATCTCTTCTTATGTTTATCTCAATCTTCTTTCCTTTAATCATCTACTGTCCTTATCTGATTGTCCTTCAGTACTTAAGTTCTGATATCTATCTTCTGATGATTATCTCCTGATAACATACGTATTGATATCCTTAAGTCCTGACTTCCAGTATAAGTACTGATTAACAGTTAAGTACTGATTTATCCTGTTCAGTAAGATCTGAAAGCTAAACATAAAACATATTAGCCATGACATTGTCAAATATATATAACATAAATCATCTTCATGTGTTTGGAAGCAAGTGTTACATTTTAATAGACAACTCTGAATATGTGGGAAAATTTGACTCAAAGGTTTTTGAAGCAATTTTTCTGGGATATTCATTGGAGAGAACTGCCTACAAGGTCTATGTAATTGATCAAAAGAAAATCATGGAGAGCACATATGTGACTTTTGATGATGCGAGTGTCCAGGATTGGAATGCCTTGATGATAATAAAGCTGAAGCCCTTGCATTTGAAAATCTCAACATTAACAGTGATTCTGATGAAGAGGATGAAGGCAATGCACAACAGATGATGAATGAAGAGACTACTGTACAGGAAAATCATGAAAATAAAAGCTCATCTTATACACTTGAATTTGATAGCATAAACTCAGGGGGAGAGAGAGAAGAAGGATCTACTAGTCATATCAATAATGAAGAAAATGATGAAGGCACCAGTCAACAAACTCACACCAGAAAATGGGATAGGAGTCACAATCAAAATGCAATAATTGGTGATCTCAATGCTGGTGTAAGGACTAGAAGTGCAACTGCTAATGAGTGCCTACATGCATACATTCTGTCTCAAGTAGAGCCTAAGAAAACTGAAGAAGCTCTTATGGATCCTGATTGGATATCTGCCATGCAAGAAGAGCTTAATCAGTTTGAAAGTAACAAAGTTTGGGCGTTAGTTCCTGCACCTAAGAACAGAAGTGTAATTGGAACAAAATGGGTGTTCAGGAACAAGATGGATGAAAATGGTATAGTTACCAAAAACAAGGCAAGGTTGGTTGCAAAAGGCTACTCACAGGAAGAAGGAATTGATTATGATGAAACTTTTGCTCCAGTTACAAGACTTGAAGCAATAAGGATTTTTCTAGAATTTGCTGCATATTGAAACTTCAAAGTGTATCAAATGGATGTCAAGAGTGCCTTCCTAAATGGTGAGTTGGAAGAAGAAGTTTATGTGCAACAAGCCACCTGGCTTTGAAGATCCAGAATTTCCAGATTTTGTGTACAAGCTACTCAAGGCTCTATATGGACTAAAGCAGGCACCTAGAGCTTGGTATGACACACTGACATATTTTCTACTAAAACATGGTTTCACTAGAGGAACAATAGAGAAGACACTCTTCTACAAGCTGCATGGTGGTGATATGATCCTAATTCAGATTTATGTGGATGATATCATCTTTGGTTCTACTAATGAGAAGCTCTGTCAAAGATTATCTAAGCTTATGCAGAGTGAATATGAAATGAGTATGATGGGGGAATTAAGTTACTTTCTTGGACTTCAAGTCAGTCAAAGAAGTGATGAAATCTTCATCAGCCAGACTAAGTATGTTAAAGATTTATTGAAAAGTTTGGCATGGTTGATTGTTCACCTGCATCTACACCTATGTCTATAACAACAAAGTTGGATGAAGATAAAAAGCGCAAGAGTGTAGATATTACATGCTATAGAGGAATGATTGGATCATTTCTTTACTTAACTGCAAGTAGACTAGACATCATGTTTGCTACATGTCTGTGTGCAAGATTTCAAGCCAATCCAAATGAATCACATTTAATGGCTGTGAAGAGGATTTTCAGATACTTGAAGGGGACTCCAAACTTGGGATTATGATATCCTAAGGGAACTGGTTTTGAAGCTGTTGGATACACAGATGTATATTTTGCTGGATGCAGGGTTGACAGAAAGAGTACTGGTGGAAGCTGTCAGTTTCTTAGACAAAGATTTGTATCCTGGTATAGCAAGAAACAACAATTCGTGTCAACTTCTAAAGCAGAGGCTGAATACATAGCTGCATGAAGTTGCTGTGGTCAAGTGCTTTGGATTAGAAATCAGTTAATGGACTATGGCCCAGTGTTACACAAAATTCCAATTATGTATGACAATACTAGTGCTATATCTATTGTGGCTAATCCAGTTAATCATTCTAGGACAAAACACATTGATGTAAGGTACCATTTTATTAGAGAACATGCTGCAAATGGTACCATTGAGCTCATTTTTGTTCCAACAGAAAAAAAATTAGCTGACATTTTTACTAAATCTTTGGATGAAGCAACTTTCACTAGACTTGTAGGTGAAATTGGAATGCTTAATTCTTCATCCTAAGGCAAGAACTCAATTAATGTTTTACAGCAGATTAATTCTAGTAAAACAAAATTAATTTAATTTAATTAGAAATTAACTGAAATATGAATTATAAATATTTTAGAAATCTCTGCATATTTATTTTTCAAAATTCAAAATTCCGCTTGGAATTTTTCAAATTCTAAGAAAACTGTCTAACTGTTAATTTACATCTTTAATATGTAAAATTAACACAAGGCATAATCAAAGTGATCAAAAGTATATTGAGAACTGAGTTCTCGATAAGTCTAATTGACTTATCGACAAGTTATTTTAAGACTTCTCGAGTAAGTTCTCGATAAGTGAATTTCCTGACTTCTCGAGTGACTTCTCAATAGGCTTCACTATGACTTATTGATAAATCATGTAGAGTTCTCCATAAGTGTTAGCTCACAGAGTTCTCTACAAGTATCATTTTAAACTTATAAATAACTCAGAACTGAAATAATTTAATTCAATAAATTATTTTGGTAAAATACTTTTGGCAAAATTATTCTGATTTTATTTTGATTTATTCAAATAAAAATTGGAAACAATTCAGTCCATTTTGGACAAACTGGGTATTTATTTGACATCTCGATAAGTTAATTTTTAGTTCTCTAAAAGAGTAAATTAAAATGACTTCTCGATATGTAATTCACCTTCAAAATGACTTCTCGATAAGTATACTCCAAACGTTTATTTTTGACTTCTCGATAAGTCATCTGCTTTTATTATAAATACCCAGACATCTCGATACACATATACTTACGCCTTCGAGAACTCTAAGTGACCTAGCGTTTTCAATTCCAAACTGATTTCTCTCTCATTTCAAACCCTTTCTTACTAATTTTTCTTACCCATTCAATCTTACTCAACAACAATGGCCTTCAACAATGTTATAGCTGTAATCCCAGAGAAAGGAACCGACTATATTGCTTTCACTGATGCTAACCAAGCCCCTGACAGTTTCAAGGGGTTTGTGAAATTTTTGTCTGATTCCTATCTTGCAGGTGCTTTAACAGCTAAGCCAGTCCTATACTTAGATGTTCTGCATGAATTCTGGAAAACAGCAGTGGTGAGACCTGTTATACTTGACAACTCTGTGTCCTTGGTGGTGACATGCTCAATTGGAGGCCAACGGAATAGAGTTCAATTAGCAAGATGTAAATGCAGCTTTGGGTCTTCCAACTGCAAATCTAGTGGAGGTGTCAACCCATGATGAACTAGTTGAGTTCATGGACTTCATCAACTATGGTGGAAGAATCAACTTGGCAAGTTTGAACAGAACAAACCTAAAGATGGAGTGGTCCTTTGTGTTTAATTCTGTAGTAAGGGCCTTCACATGCAGGAAGACATGATTTGACAACATCTCAAGTGTGGTGTAGAAGCTAGTGTTCTCAATAGCCCACAACAGACACTTGAATGTTGGTCTATTGATCCTGGAAGAACTTGCAACCAGGCTGACCATGCCCCAATCTGCTTGAGGTAGGGAAATTTTCTTTTCTAGATTTATTATGTCTACCTTAAATCATAAAGTAGCAGACATACATTTGTTGAATGGTATAGACAACTGAAATATGTTGTAAAAAAGTGTCCAAAATTATATTTGGTCCACTTACTACAAAGAATAAGGTAAATGTGATTCTGAAAATCACTCCATTCATGATGGAGAGATTTAAAACTTACCCTTACCCTATGCCTGATATGAGATCAAATGCTCAAACTAGTACAACTATGGTCCCTGAACCTGTAGAAGTTCAAATACAGCAAAATCAACAGGGGCCTTCCCAAGCTGAGACCACTTCTTCAAAATAAATAGCAGCTAGGAAACCAACCGCTTCATCCTCTCAAAAGGATGAAGTGAGTAAAAAAAAGAGAAAGGAGATAACCCTTACTATAATGAATGAGAGTGGTGACGAACGAACACCAACTAAGTCACCCTCGGTCAGAAAAACAAAGAAGGCTAAAAAAACTGAGTTGACCACTCAAGCCACGTATGTATCCTCCTAAAAGGATGCAATTTTACAAATGATGACAAAACAGATTCTAGAGACATCCTCTCAACAGGATGTTTCTATTGAAAAGAGCATTCTCCCCAATGCATCTTGTAAAGAGTCTGCACAGCCAACACTTGAACAAATCCAAGTGTATGGTAGGAGAAATAAGGATGGCACACACAAGGAGAGCACATCCCTTAAAGCTCCCTCATCCATTCAGGGGGAGCTACCAATACTCAATCTTGAGCTTCAAAATCTAATATTTCTTCTTCCTATGCTGAAACACTTGAATCAAATCCTCAAGTGTTTCCCCTTTCAAGTGACTTGGTTCAAGAAACCTTGCTCACCACCCAGACACCAAATTCAGATGGTGAGAGGCTACTTGCTGGAGTAGACTTTGATGTCACCATCACAAACACAGGGGTTTCATCAGTTTTCACTGAAGACCCTGTGACAAACACAAATGCACCTTCATGTGCAAATTAGTCTTCACAAACTGTTAGGTTTTAGGGTAGCACTCCTGAGGGGAGCTATCTAAATCCTCTCCAATTCAATTGGAGGTTCCTGTTCCAGGAACAACTCCCCTCACAATCCCTAGCAGAAATTGCATTAGCAATTGATGCTAGGAGTACAATTACAAATGATCCTGTCATAGAGGAGGCAAAGTATAACACATTTAAGTGACACTGTGGTACAAGACACACAAGGGTTTGAGGCTGTTGCAAATGACAGTAGCACAGTCAAATCTCCACCAATTCAAATGGAGGTTTCCACAACTGGTGAGGAACAACACCCTGTCATAAACACAGAGAAATTTGTGAGTCAAACTGTGACTTCTGTCACAGGTGGTTCTGATCCCTAACACCAACCATCAATCTAACAACCTCAACAACCACACTTCCTCTCACAATGGCTGCAAACAACTGACTCTCAACCTACATCTGTGGATGATCTTCTTATTGAGCAGATTTCTGAATTAGCAAACATCTCACAACATCTACTTACTTCAGATATGAGCAATCAGGACTATCAAACCATTCTGCTAACATACAATGAAGAAGTTGAAAAACAGAAGGAGAAAATTGTAAATGATGCAGAACAAGATGGAAATGTAGATGCATGGCTATTTAAAGACTTTGTTTTGGAGATGGATCAAGTCTTGGCTAGGTTTAAGGATGAATATGTCACTATTCTTGGAAGCAATGCCAAGGCCTTGACTCCACATGATGTTTATGATGCAGTCACTTAAGTTTACAAAGCTCAGCTAAAGGCTTTTCACCTCTTTGGTAAAGATCTAGAATTAAAGATGACTGGTCATGAAGAAAAGATAAGGAAGCTGTTGAAGGAGAAGATGGATGAGATTATACCTTATCAAGTCAAGATCACCTCAAAATTTAAGCATTTTGCTGACCAAATGTCAAGGCTAGATCTGACCTCTATTGAAAAAGATGTCAAAAATCTCAGAAAATCTTTCATTGCTCTCCATGAAGTGGTTCAACAACAAATCACAAGTTCAAATGACACAAATCTCAAGTTGACCCAGCTTTACCAGAGCAGATTTAAGCACTCTGCACTACTCATGGAGGGTATCAAACAGGATGTGACAAACACCTTTAGACCCTCTATTCCATCAAGATCTCATCCACCTGCCTCTACATCTACCAATCTTCAAATTCAAGCACTCCAAGGTCAAGTCTCCACTCTAAAAACTTCAAATGACCAACTCACAGCTCAAGTGCAAGCTCTCACTATACTGGTGCAGAGTCAACATGCAGACATTCAAACTTTGGTGGACTCCCACAAGCACTTATAAATGCAAAATGTTGTGGCTTTGGAAGCTATTATGGGAAAGCTTAATATACCTCTGCCTGCACTTTCAGAAGCTGTGAGGCCAGAATTTCCAACTCCCCTAATCATGCATGTCACCAAGACTAAAGGGGAGATATATAGCTAGGATTCAAAAATCCAAGGATGCTGGCAAGTAAAAAGAAGTGATCTCAACAACTCAGCATGGTCAAAGCTCATCAAAAGCTCAAATTTCTCATGATGTTGAAAAAGAAAGACTCCTAAAAGCTGCAGAAGGACCTTATCAAGATAATGAATTTAATGAACTTATGACAGTCTTGAGGGTGTCTCTACATAACAATTATGTTACATACAAGAAAGCTTTGGCCAACAACATAAATTTTGTCAGAGTGGTGCTTGTCCAAGTTGACAACTTTCTGGAAAAGAGAATAGTTGCAAATGTGAATGACTGTGGACTGGACAGATGTCTCCAGGTGTCTCTCTCCAATCTTCAAAAATTGAGAGCATCTGAGCTGGATGTGGTAACTGACAAAGTACACACTGTAATTCCAGAGGACAATCAACTGCTATAGGAACTCAAAAATGCTCATATAGCTGCTTTTCCTGAAGCCTATCTCCATCCAAGCAGGGGGGTTGCCTACATCTGTCCACAAACCAGAAAGTGCAGATACTTCACAGTTCCTAAAAATTGTGTAAGGAATAACTTGAGATTGATCATGACCCTTGAAACTGAACTAAAGACCAAAATTAACAAGAAGACTAAAGATGAGGAAACGATCAGGATCTTGGGGAGATATCTTTAAAGTGTAGAGACCATGTTGCCTACAACAGATTATAATTTAAAGGATGACAAGGATGATGATGAGCAGAAGCCAAGTGATCAATCTCCTTCTGGCTCAAATCCAAGTCAATCCTCAAGAGCAACCGGTGACAAGGGCAAAAAGCAAGATGAGAAAAAGGGAGATGACAGGAAGAGAGGGGAAGAAAGAAGAAGAAAGAGAAAGGAAGATGGATTATAACCACAACACCAACAAACCCTACAAATCCAAATAAGTCAAGCTCAACCTTCAAAGCCAACAAAATCATACACTGAACCACCTCCTACCTCAAAGCCTAAATTCCTATACAAACAAACTGCTAACACCTTTCTAAAAATACCAATCACCTTAAACCAAACATTTCTCAAGAAAATCACAAACCTACCTTGTGTTAAGCCATCACTCAAAGTTAACTACAAGTCTGTTGGGAGGAAACCTAAGAAAGCTAAGCATACTGAAAAAGTGGAAGTCACTGAGAGGGCCATCTGGAATTGTTACAAGCAAAGTGATTTTCTACATTTAAACTGATGCAACTCAGGTGAAGGCTACTTTCAACAACTAGCTGAGGAAATAGTCAGAATTTGGGTTGTAACACTAAGGAAAGTAAGAATCTACTATGAAGATGGATCCTTCACATTTCTTGGTGGCAACTTAATGAATACCTTTTCACCCATAGAAATCAAGAGAGTGATAAGCTTACTAAAGGACAAGGATACTGCTACAAGAGCATAGAGATCTGTTTTAGCTGAATGGTTGATAGTAAGGGAGGAAAGAAGAGCAAGAAATAAGGCTGAATATGAGGAGCGGATAAGGAAGTATGATGAGGAGATTGAAATATACATTAAAAGATCAGAAGAACTTAATGCAAAAGGGATGAGCAGAATTTCCAAGGATGGAAGATTTCTAAATGTTAAAGCTGGCACATTCTCAAAATTCAGGATTGATTTGGTAGATGGTTATCCGAAGCCTGACAGACTCAAACTTGTGGAAGCTCTAAGAGGGACACCAATCATAGAGGAACTTAAAATTCTTGTATATCTAAAAGACCTCATTAGAGAAGAAACAAAAGACACAGTCTTTGTCTGATACATGTAATTGTTTAAACTCAAGAAATCACCTAATGTATAAATGATGTATTTGTGTCAATTTTTATGTATTAGTCTAATTTTCCATTGTAGCTTGGGGTTAGTCTTGTTATCAGGCATGAATTTGTGATAAGCAATTTTCTAACAAATTGGGGGAGATTGTTGTGCAAGACATGCCTGTACAATAACAAGACTAAGTCAAATTGACAACCCTAAGTAAGTTGTATTATAATCTAAGTTTGAATTTTGTATTGTATCACTTAAGTCTGTAAAAATGTTCAAGGGCAGACTGGAGTCTTTTTCTGTAAACAGTGTCAAGCCTAAGAATTCTATCTGGAAGAAGATCAAGAAGATTGATGTGCCAAAAATATACATTTTAAATTGCAAACGTACAATTATCACTTTAATATTTTAGATTCGAACCACAACGACTTAAATTATTTTTGCAAATCCTTAATATTTAATTTAGGCAAACTAGAGAAAATATTGAGAATTAGGTTTTAAAAATTAACAAATGAAATAAAAGAAGTGGAACAGATTATGAGAATGTAACAAATTAATTTATTAAATATACAAAAGCAAGCAAGAAATAAATATAAAATTATGCAATAATATGTGATTATCAAATGCCTCCATACCTATCTTTTGCTCGTCCTCGAGTAAAATCAAAAATAAAAATGCTAACTAAGAAAAATCCTATGCTTCTTTTTGTAGGCGTGACGGGAAATTTTAGGTTTACCAACCCGTTAAACCCATAGACGATCTCCATAGGAGGAGTGTTGTCTTCTAAGGGTGTACAGAAGATATACCCATAAAATCTTTGAGACAATATAACAAGAATCTACCTCAATTTTACTCTAATGTTCATTGGTGTTAACAAGAAGATTTTTCTAAATAAAATACATGCCTTAAAGACTCTTCTAATAATAGCCAAGATGTAGGTGACTCAAATTTGCTTATGTCGACTTAGAATTTTTATAAAAGATCCCAAGGTGTGGTGAATTTAAAGCCTTTGATGGATTTAACTGTCTAAGAACATTTTCTCTTTTTCAACTAATATTGAACTGATCCATTCTCTATCAAAACAAGTATCTAGACAAACTTCACAAAATTATTCTTTTTTTTCTTTTTTTTTATTTCAATTGAGTTTATGATGTCTGTTTTCTTAGGCTTTCTATGTTACCCATGTAGCGAGTTTTAGGTCAGTGACTCCCAAACCAGATGGTTTTAGGGCACTAGATTTTGAAATCCCCCGACGAACTTAATTACTCGAGTAACAAAGGCCACAAAACAAGACTAGTCAATTCTAGTTGTGCCCATCATCTAAAGATTTTTGTTTATATGAACAATGGGTATTGAAGTAGTTTATTCATTTTTTTTCTACTTTTTTTTTGCTTTTTTTTCTTTCTTCTTTTTTTTTCTTTTCGCAAAGGCTTGATTTGACATTATTTCAACATGTGCGTTCTCTCTCAAGTATCGAATAATATCCCTAAACAATCTCTCCAAAAAGTCTTGTGCAAAAGTGTCATCTTGGAATCTACAGTGAAAATCAGTCGACGCAAGATTCAAAAAGACACCTTAATCAACTACATTTAAATAATTTAAAAAGCACTATATGTATAAGTTTTTGAAAACATGCTAACTCCAACTGCTACTAAAGTTCAAGAGAGAGTAAGACAACTTAGCTAAAAATGTCTCTAATGTATGCAAAAGAGAGAAATAAGCAAGGAAAATGATGAGAATATACCTGATAAGGGATGGAGAGAGTTAAAACTACCTACTGAAAAAGACTTACTTGATCATGGGTCAATGAGGTGGATGACCTCTTCCTCAGAATCGACTGCCAACTCTAAAAATGGTTTGAGACGTTGTCCATTAACTTTGAATATTTCACCATTTTTTAGATTTTCAATTTCAATAGCACCATGAGAATAAACTACTTCAACAATGTACGGTCCCTCCCATCTAGATCTCAATTTTCCGGGAAATAAATGAATCCAGGAATTGTACAAAAGAACCTTTTGACCGGGAGAAAAGGATTTTCTCAAAATTGATTTATCATGAAAAACTTTGGTTCTTTCTTTATAGATTTTAGCATTTTCATAAGCATCATTTCTCATTTCCTCTAACTCAGACAATTGCAACTTCCTATGACTACCGGCAATGGGTAAATCAAAATTCAACTCCCTAATAGCCCACAAGGCTTGATGTTCAAGTTCAATCGGCAAATGACAAGCTTTACCAAACACAAGCTGATAAGGGGACATACCCAAGATAGTCTTATAAGCGGTCCTATAGGCCCATAAAGCATCTATCAACTTAGTTGACCAATCCTTCCTATTCGAGTTGACAGTCTTTTCTAAAATATATTTGATTTGCCTATTTGAGACTTCAACTTGACCACTAGTTTGAGGATGATAAGGGGTGGCCAATTTATGAGTGATCGAGTACTTTTTTAAGAGAGACTCAAATTGATGGTTCTTGAAATGTTAGCCTTGATCACTAATGATAGCTCTAGGCGTACCAAATCGAGAAAAGATATTCTCTTTTAAGAATTTATGAATGAAGTTATTGTCATTAGAATTAGTTGGAATGGCTTCGACCCACTTAGACACATAATCGACCGCTAAGAGAATGTAGAGGTTGCCAAATGAGCAAGAAAATGGGCCCATAAAATCTATCCCCCAAACATCAAAAATTTTGATAATTAGGATCAGATTCTTTGGCATCATATTACGTCTTGTGATCTTTCCTAAATGTTTCCACCTACTAGAAGCGGCGCGGAATTCCGCGGAATCCTTAAACAAACTAGGCCAATAGAAACCACTTTGGAGTATCTTAGCCACCGTCTTTTTGGCACTAAAATGACCTCCACAAGCTTGATCATGACAAAAGGAAATGACACTTCTAAACTTATGATTTGGGACACATCTTCTAATGATTTGATCCGGGCAATACTTGAAGAGATAAGGGTCATCCCAAAAGAAGTATTTGACTTGTGAAAAGAATTTGGATTTATCTTGCTTGGACCAATGAGTTGGAATGTTGCCGGTGACAAGGTAATTAACAATGTCGACAAACCAAGGGAGGGTAGAGATAGAAAGAAGGTGTTCATCCGGAAAAGATTCATTCAAAGGCAAGTCAACGGTTGACTCTACTACCAATCGAGAGAGATGATCGGCAACGACATTTTCAGACCCCTTCTTATCCCTAATTTCTAGGTCAAATTCTTGGAGCAACAAGATCCACCTAATCAAACGAGCTTTTGAGTCCTTTTACAAGAAAAGATATCGAAGGGCGGCATGATCGGTGTAAATAATGATTTTTGAACCAATAAGATAAGACCTAAACTTCTCAAGGGCAAATACTACGGCTATAAGCTCTTTTTTGGTGGTTGAGTAATTAAGTTGGGCATCATTTAAGGTCTTGCTAGCGTAGTATATGACATGAGGTATCTTATTGATTCGTTGCCCTAAAACTGCCCCAACTGCATAGTCGGAGGCATCACACATCAACTCAAAAGTCTCATTCCAGTCGGGAGATTTAATTATCGGGGATGAAGTCAATTCTTTCTTAAGGTGTTCAAAATATTGTAAACAATCACTATTAAACTCGAATTTGACATCTTTGGAAAGAAGATTGGTCAAGGGTCTTGCCTTTGTACTAAAATCCTTAATGAAACGCCTATAAAAACCCGCATGTCCTAAAAATGAGCGAATAGCTTTGACCGATTTTGGTGGAGGAAGACTAGAAATGAGATCAATTTTAGCTTTATCAACTTCAACTCCCTTTTCCGAGATTTTATGACCAAGGACAATTCCTTCTTTAACCATGAAGTGACATTTTTCCCAATTAAGCAAGAGGTTCATTTTTTTACACCTTTTCAAAACTGAATCAAGGTGGTTTAGACACTGATGAAAAGAAGAACCAAAGATGGAAAAGTCATCTATAAAAATTTCTAGGAATTCACCTACCATATCGAAAAATATGCTCATCATGCATCGTTGAAATGTAGCAGGGGCCGTGGTCAAACCAAAAGCTAGACGACGATAAGCGAACGTTCCGAAAGAACATGTGAACGTGGTCTTTTCTTGATCTTCGGGAGCAATGGGGATTTGAAAATAATCGGAAAAACCATCTTGGAAACAATAATAGGAATGACCTGCTAACCTTTCTAACATTTGATCGATGAATGGTAAAGGAAAGTGATCTTTTCTAGTGGAAGAATTGAGTTTTCTATAATCTATACACACTCTCTAACCAGAATGAATACGAGTGGGAACTTGCTCGTCATTCTCGTTGGTCACTACAGTAATACCCGATTTCTTAGGTACTACTTGAATCGGACTCACCCACGAGCTATCAGAAATGGGAAAGATGATCCCATTATCTAGGCACTTAAGAATTTCCTTCCTAACAACTTCCATCAAAGTCGGGTTCAACCTCCTTTGTGGCTCCCTAACTGGTTTAGCATCATCAACCAAGTGAATCCTATGTTGGACAATTGCTGGACTAATTCCTTTAATATCATAAATACTCCAACCTATGGCTTCCTTATTCTCTTTAAGCACACGTAAAAGTTTTTCTTCTTGAGATGGGGTCAAATTGGAAGAAATTATGACGGGAAAAGATTATTAGGACCAAGAAACTTGTACTTAAGAGAGTTAGGAAGAGGTTTGAGTTCTAATTCTAGTGGACTTGGCTTAACTGGTTCACTAGCTTGATAAAGGGACAAATGGAGTGGTTCAAGCTCTTGGTTAGTTGTAGGAATGGTGGACTCTATCATCTCATTGACCTCATTAGTGTAATCGGAATCAACCCAATTTTGACCAAAATAATTCAAGCAAAAGTCAAGAGCATTATCGACACTCATGGTTTCCTGATCAAGCATTTTATCAATTAAATTTATTTCCATGTGTTGGTCAAAATAGTCATTGGGTTGGTTTCCGACATGAAAAATATTGAGATCAATGGTCATATTTCCAAATGTTAGTTTCATTAAACCGTTCTTACAATTAATCAAGACATTGGATGTGGCTAGAAAAGGTCTTCCTAGAATGATCGGAATTTGATTTTTAGGATTTTTGACCGGTTCAGTTTCTAGGACCACAAAATCAATGGGAAAAACAAAATCACCAACCTTAATAAACACATCTTCAATTATTCCCTTGGGAATTTTAATAGAATGGTCATCTAATTGAAGCGTGACATTGGTCTTTTGAAGTTCAATTAAACCTAATTCTTGGTAGACAGAATACGGAAGAAGATTCACACTAGCACCTAAGTCAAGTAAAGCTTTGTCAACAAAAGTGTTGCCTATGACACAAGAAATAGTAGGACAACCGGGGTCCTTATATTTCACAGGAATTTCATTAGAGAGAATCGAACTAACTTGAGATGTCAAAAAGGCTTTCTTAGGAACATGAGTAGTTCGTTTATGAGTACACAACTCTTTTAGAAACTTAGCATACGAAGGAATTTGTTGAATGCCATCTAAAAGAGGAATGTTGACCTTAAATTGCTTAAAAATTTCTAAGATCTTGTCTACTTGAGCCGATTGTTTATTCGAAATAAGTCATTGAGGATACGGAGCTTTCAGCGCAAAGACTCTTTCATTAGATAAATTGGGGCTAGATTTTGAAGGTGGTGCAATCAGATGAGGTGTTTCGCTAGATTTGAAATCCTCGGGTTACTTCGAGTGATCTAGACTCGGACTCAAAGGTGAGGGATTAGGTTCCGAACTCGAATTCTCTTATTCGTTAGCATCAACACCAACTCAATTTCTCACTTGATTTTTCGACCGTAGAGAGATGACGGCGTTCACATCATGAGGTCTTTGATTAAGCGGAAATTTGGGATTCACCTTGGGTTGACTTGGAAACTTATTCTTCTCGCTGCTCACAAATCGTGTTAGCTAATTGACTCATTTGAACCTCTAACTTAAATATGACTTGGGCATTGTAATTCAATAATTGCCTATCTTGGGTCATGGTTTGCATGAAGGCTTGTTGAGATTGAGTCAAATTAGTTTGAGATTTAGCAAAGCCTCGATACCATTTTCTAAGGAATTAAGTCTCTTATCTGCATCATTGAACCCGTGAGGATTCAAGGGTGCTTGATTTGGGTTTGGATAAGGATTTTGACTAGAATTGGGGTAAGAGTTTGGATTAGGCTTTTGAAAAGTGGGTTGAGGAGATTGATAGTTTTGGCCTTGGGTCCATGAAAAATTCGGGTGGTTCTTCCACCCGGGATTGTATGTGGGTGCAAAAGGGTCATTCCTAGGTCGAGGTTGAAACATAGCATTCACTTGCTCAAACTCTTGAAAGTTTTGAGGTCCCTGACTATTAGAGTTATAGTTCGCACACATAAATGCTTGGGAAGGGGAATTAGTGGTTTCTAAAGCTTCTAATCTTCTAGTGAGAGTAGCTAACTTTGCTTCGGTTGCTATAGAATTACCCACTAAATGCAAGCCTTTGTTAGCAAATGAACCGAGTATCTTATTGTGCTTACTAGGCTCCCTATTCGGCTCCCTAGTAGACTCCCACAACATCGTTTTCTCCGTTAATTCCTCGAAAACTCCCAACCTTGATCCTCATCTTTTTTCATGAATTTACCTTGGCACATAGACTCTAACAACGCGGTTGTAGAACTATCTAAGGCCTCGTAAACAATCTTACAAAGTCTCCACTTTTCTATTCCGTGGTGGGGACATTGGGATAAAAGATTTTTAAATCTATCAAGATATTTCCAAAAAGACTCGTTTTCCTTTTGATGAAATTGATTAATCTCATTTGTAAGTCTCGTAGTCTTATGGTTTGGAAAATATTTTTTTAGAAAAATGACTACGAATCCCTCCCAAGTTGAAATAGAATTAACCGGTAGGCTATATAACCATTTTTTTAGCATTTTCTTTAAGAGCGAAATTGATAGTCTAAGCCTAATGGAATCCTCGATCAATTGCTGGAGTTTTTGCAAGGCACAAACCTCCTCAAATTCATGAATAAAAAGATACGAATCCTCACCTTCACTCTCGGTAAATTTAGGTAACATGCTAATATGATGACCTTTAATTTCAAAATTATTACCATTAACCGGTGGAAGAGTAATACAAGAAGGTTGGGACGAACGGGAGGGGTAACAACGATCCTTAAAAGAAACTTCCATGTTTACTACGGGTTCAAGAATTTCTACGGGTTCGGATTCCGATGAGGAAGTACGCTCAATTGGTCTCACTAACCTAGAGGAATTATCTCTAATCCACGTAGTACGCATAAACATGATAGGAATCAAGTAGCAAATAAGTGCAAGAATTTAAAACACGCAAAAGAAAGGAATGAAAAATCGAAAGAAAAATTCTAAATCTATGGTTCCCTAAAAAAAACTCTAGACTTGCTCCTAACAAAAAAATATTACTAAAATTCACAAAACTAAAAGTATTCTTTCTGATTGGCCAGGTAGGTGCAAGCATTGCCAAGAGGCTAAACACCAGCCTAGTCACCAATATAAATGGCCAGGTAAGCTTTCGCTAGCCTAGACACCAAATAATGAATACTTAGAGATTTGATCGTTTCAGGTTTTCTTCCTAGTTGAGCGCAAAGTCCTAGGGGCTAATGTCTACTTAATTTTATTAAAAAGGCTATGGTATGCAAAATGATGGATTTAATGGTTGTGGGCCAAGGAAAGAGTGATGAAATCCCTCCCCTTATCTTGTGATGTGGTTTTGCCCTTAAAATTTATTTAAATGATGCAACACACAACGAGATATAAAAGCGATAAACAATTATGAATGCTCTAAACTACGTGTCCTAACTAAAGAAAATAAGAAATTTAACGTATCTTGGGTCCTCCAGCAATCACCACAATTTATAAGGTACGAAAAATTAAAAATAAGAGAATAAAATCTAAGATGATGTGCTCCTAGGTGAACAAATGCATGATGCAACAATTATGTATTTAACTAACTAATTTTTTTATCTTTTTTTTGAATCTTCAATTTTTTTTTTGTGATTTTTTTTTGAACTAGTGAAAAATACGAAAAGAGAGAGATACGGGTTACCCAAGCAAGCTTCCAAAAATTCCTTCGAGCCTCGGCAATTTTCGGAGTTCCAACGAGCTTTCCAAATCTCCTATTTTCTAAAAAAAATTAAACAAAGAGAACAAGTACAACTAATTCGAAAAATTAAAAATTAAGGCACAAACAATAATTATGGTCCCCGGCAGCGGCGCCAAAAACTTGATGTGCCAAAAATATACATTTTAAATTGCAAGCGCACAATTCTAGTTTTAATATTTTAGATTCGAACCACAATGACTTAAATTATTTTCGCAAATCCTTAATATTTAATTTAGGCAAAGTAGACGTGACAAAAAAATTTTAGGCAAACTAGAGAAAATATGGAAAATTAGGTTTCAAAAATTAACTAATGAAATAAAAGAAGTGGAACAGATTATGCAAATAGATAATTAATGGGCTACAAATGGATAAATTAGACTAACATTAAATGCAAATTGGGAAGGAAGAGAAATGAACATGGGCCTAATTATTTAAACTAGTACCTTTAACACTAAAGATGGCGGGAGAAGGTTCGGCTATAAAAATTAATGGGCCAGACTTCAACAAGCTACCAAATAACTAACGTAAAACATGCACATAGATAATATATTAAATGCGAATTAAATACTAATGCTATGGTAATGCATATTAATGACAAAAGTAATTAACACTAATTAATGCAAACTAATCAAAGGTTTTACGAGTGGTACAAACAAAATGGGCTAGAAATCTAAATTAAGCCAAGAAACATTTATGGGCTAAAATAATTAAATTACAAATTAAATCTAATTAATGAGGAATGGAATGCTAATGGAAGTGAAAATTTAAAACAATAACTAACTAATTGAAAAGGTCATAATTAACATGATTAACAAGTAGTAACTATTAAAGAGAGATTATTAGACAGTAAGGATAATAAATTGATTTCAAAACCAGGAAATATAAAAAGAACACATGTTAAATTAATAAAAGGCTAAAAACTAACACAACATGGGCTTAAAAGGAATATTGGGCCATGAATTTATCAGGCTAAACAGAACACGGACCAAACTATTGCATAAAAAAAAACTAGCAAGCACTGTAATTTATGAAATGGCCGAAGCGAGACTTCAATACACACTGACGTTGTGCCGGAGTAAATCGCCGGGAAAAAAATTGATCTCGCCGGAAAATTAAATTTTACCGGTAAAACTAATAAGAACCAGTACGAAAAGTAGATTTACAAGTTAAACTAATAATTTTAATGTAACCCAAACATAAATCTTGAATCTCAAAACCTAAATTTTAACATTAAAAGTAAATCTAGAGGGCTCCTTTCATTTCTCCAAGTTCAACTTATGATACTTTGAAAGATATCATAGCCCAATATGTGAAGATAACAAGATTTAAAAACATAAAATAGGGAAGAAAATGTAAAAAACAACTTGATTAATATAAATTGAATGAGTGTTTACAATAACTGGAAGCTACTAGAATGGAAAGTAAACTAGATCTAGAAATTGAAAAAAGAGGCTACTACTAAATTTAGGGTAAACTAAAACTAAAACTAGGTGATGAATACAATGGGGAAGGGGGTATTTATAGCTAAAAAGTAGGGTTTAGGGTAGAGTCGGGTGAATTTTGGTCATTCAAGTGTGAGGAGTGTTGTGTTGATCTTGACCATTGATTTTCACCAACTATCTTTTTTGTCTTTTTTTCCAGGTTGATTGGTGACATTGTATTTCTTCCATTTTTTTCCATTTTCTTCTAATTTCTTCATATTTCTCATTTTTCCAAATATCTACAAAATAATGAGAATGCAAGAAATTAATTTATTAAAATACGAAAGCAAGCAAGAAATAGGTATAAAATTATGCAATAATATACGATTATCAAAGATCATGCCTCAGAAGAATTATGAAGAAGCTTGGAGTTGAATAAATCTGTTTTGAGAAAAATATTCTAAGTCAAGATCTCTACAAGTCACATATTAAGTGTTATAGAGAAGTCATTCGAGAACTCCATAATGACTTATCGACAAGCCAGGAAAAGCTACTAGAGAACTTAGAGACATCGACAAGCCAATTTGAAGACATGAAGAATGGAGATATCGACAAGTCATTTATTCACTAGAGAACTCCGAGTTATCGATAAGCCAATTTGTCACTAGAGAACTCAGAGTTAATGATAAGCCAAGTTGTCACTAGAGAACTCTGAGTTATCGATAAGTCAATTTGTCACTAGAGAACTCAGAGTTATCGATAAGCCAAGTTATCGCTAGAGAACTCAGAGTTATCGATAAGCCAAGTTGTCAGTAGAGAACTCATAATTATCGATAAGCAAAATTGAAGACATGAAGATGAGAGATCTCGACAAATCAAATTCTCTTATAGAGAACTCAGAGACTTCGATAAGTCAAAACAACTATAGAGTGATTAGAGATCTCGATAAGCCAATATACTTATCGAGATGTCAAGTTCTCTATATACCAGATCTCGAGGTAAAACTCAAAGTACAAAGTGCAGACCAGTTCAATATCCAAGATTATCAATCAACAAACAATCTAATCAGTTGGATTGACAAGTCTACAAAAGCAGCTTGAAGAGTACAAGATCAAATGCCAAGATTAACTGGCAAAGTAAAGTCACATGCGTGCAAGATTAGCAAAGATACACTAAGCTAGAAATAGAAAGATTTGATTATCCAAAATAGGGTTTAGTACATGCTAATGCATGCTGTGTAATAACCAGTGTTTACTGTTCTATAAAGTAAATACTGGATGCTTTGTTAGTTGTAACAATTTAGATCAGAATTCTTATATTTTCTCAAGGATGAAGCTAAGCTCTTTATCAACAAAGAGCCTAGAAATTTTGTAGCAAAATATTCTTAATTTTAATATAAAATAAGTGAGTTTTGAAAGATTTGTGTTTACTGTTTATCTATCTAAATTCAGTACAAACTCATTTAACTACATAATTTTAATTTACTTTGTTCATCACCATAAACACTTCACGAAAAGCAGAAAAACATAAAAATACATTCACCCCCCTATGTGTGATTCATTATCTAACACTTTCCACCATAATCTGGGTCCTAGTCACCAGAATAACAATCCTCCAAACCCGTTTCGGGTAAAAATCAGTCCATTTTTAATGGGTTTCAGCTTAAAAATGCTCAATAAGACTCTAGTAATTTGATGTTTCCATTAACAACAACAAATTAAGATTTTTTTCAAAAAAAACTCTATATCAAATTGAGAAAACTATCAAAACTATTTTAAAAATAAAATTGACATCGTTATCTATATAATACACAAACATGGGTATAAATTAGTTAGACATTTTATTTATGAGTTGAAATGACTAATATGTCTCTATATCAAAAATCTTTTAAAAAATTGTTGTTGGTTGTAATCGAACTCGAGTCCATACATTCACATTTAAATATTTATACCACTAGACCATATTGATACTTGGTTTCCTAATGATACACATAATATGTGAGTGTCATAATAGTAAGGTACTTTATTTTTCACTTCAAACATAATTATTAAATTATTTCATAGATAATTTTAAAAAATTGAATTTATCTATCTATTTAACCATTATATTATTATAACACAACATAGACTTTTTAATTGGTTAGACATTTTATTCACGTATAATGACAATTTTTTTCTTATATCTGCTATATTATAAAAAAGTTATTATTTTGTATACCTTTATACTATTATTGTCGCTTTGATATATGTGTTCTTAGTCATACAAATGATATGTATATATGTATGTCATATTAACAAAATAAAATTTAGTGACTATAATTATTGATTTACACATCTTAATATCATTACCATAATGTATTTGTTGGTCTATCATTCATAACTAGCTCTATAACTCATGCAATGCACATGCATTCTCTAAATTATATGAGTTTATGTTGTTTTAGCTCAAGTTATTTCCAGTATATTTATATTGCAGCTCAATGGATGGATAATGTATTTATTTGGGTATATGAGTACTAGTTTTTGAGGTGTGATGACAGTTATGCAAGACATGTTCTTCAATATTTGACATTAAACTGAAATATATATAGCGGTATTCCTTTTTTCCATTTTTGAGAGCAATATATGGGGGTTGCTATAAAAATGTTTATGGTTGTAACTACTATAGAATGTACTAGTTAGCTATTTAGTTATTGTTATTTTGATAAGTAGGTCGGGATTATGATATAATAATTAAAAATTATACGGTGTCGTTTAGCAATTGTTAGTAAGGGGCAATACGTTGTCGTTTAACACGGGACCAACAACATCTTTCTTGGATCACATGCCGAACCCAATTATTACACGTGTCCAATAACTTTTACTTAACCAGGGATAAGAAGATAGAGAGGGAAGACTGGTGAATGTATTTTTCTTATGCTTTCCCATTTCTTGTACTTTCTTTTGGCACACTTTATCTTCCAGTAATTTCAATATAGTATTTTCTTTATTTCTACCTGTTGTTTTACTTTATTTTATCGACTTTCTAAATCTGAATAATATAAAAATAGTTACATAGAATACCATATTTTATTCACATATCATTTTATTTTATAACTATTATTCGAATTTAAGTTTTTTGAATTTTTATTCTTGACCTTAATAACTCTCCCCTTCATTATTCAATAACTACATATACAAATCTGATATAGAATAAAAATAACCCTAATCACGTAATTAGTATCACATTAATTAGACATGATTTGGTCCAAAGATAAAGTACAATAAATAAGACCCGGAAACCCTAAATGATTATTAATTTGGTAATTAATAAATGGGGGTAAATAACAACCTGCAAATTATATCCTATTAAGGATATAATTTCATTAGGAGTGGCCTCTAAGAAACCCCAATCGACAAGGACACTACTTCATGCATTGTAGGACTCCAAAGTCAGATTTAAGTCTGAAACTTGTCCACAAGTCTCCGAACCTTAATATAATTCAGGAACTTTCTACACCTATATAAGGGGTCTTAACCCATAAATCAGAACTACATTTTTTGACTTGATCTTTGGCACAAAGCAATGTACGTAGGCATCTTGTGGAGACAGATTTAAGTCACGAAATACGAGAGCAGTCAATTAAGGGCCTTGAGCTCACGGACCCTAACATTAATTATAACCTAGTTTTTTTACTCATAATGACATCTATGAACATACTAGGACCTCTGCTTGTATTTGATACATAAACCTTGCCAAGATTATCCGTTTTAGTCGATATAAAAAAATTAGGGGCTTATCAAATTATCTATCGAGCCATGAAAAAATTCAACAAAAGACATAAATAAATTCACTATATGTTTCATGCAAAACAATATGTAGAGTAACTCCAATATAGCAGTAAAAACGACACTTGTAGGTGTATCGACTCATCTAGTTCACATTGAAATATAATCTATACAAGGATAATCATTTGCCATTCGTTGGTTAATAACAACATCGCGAAAATGCCCGGGATAAAATATGGCTTTCAAATTAAGATCTAAATTAGTGGATGCTGCAAATGGAGTGGCAATGCATTACCCAAAACCCAAAGCATTTTTATGTTAGATACACATAGATATGTACTCATCTTTCCCCTAAACCTCATCTTCTTCCTATTTTTCTTTACGAGTCATTGAATAAACTGAGTTAATTTATATCTCTATTAACACCAATATTTTCTCCACTGTCTTCAGTTAAAATTATTTTTTACCCTACTTGTGTACTTAAAGCTTTGTTGGATAATGTGAAGACCCTTATGGTATATATACAAAACTTATTGGAATGGATGCGAGTTTCGCTGCCATAACTTATGGACATACTTGCCTCCTTATAGAGTATGTACTATGTATTTCACGTGTACGTCATTACCTCTAATTAGACCTGACAATTTTGGTACACAATACATGAACACGGTACATAACGATACAAATCATTAGTGTTTGTGTTTGAAAATTTGGTCCACGGACACGAAAGTACACGAACACGAAAAAACGAGAATATAATTAATATTGGATTTTATTTCCAAAATAGGTACACGACACAGAAGTAAAATACACATAATAAATAGATAAATTTTAATTTTTTTGTATTTAAAATATAATTTATATATCTTATTCTAATACTAAATAACAAATATGAATTTTCAATTTCTAAAACCTATGTATTCGAAATTTAGTTGTTTACTATCCTGCACAATTTAGGTGTCTAGTGTATTTTCTACCAATTAATTTTTTATATATAATTAATATATTTATGTATACCAAATGGGTAGACACGAATTTATTTATTATGGGTTGCTGTCAAACAAATGGTACACGAATACAAATTCGGGTCGAATACGGGTTTAAGATTTTGACATGAAAATACGAAAGCACACTAATTATATATTCGTACACGTACCATTATCTTGTCCTCCTCTAATCCATCGAAATTATATGTGATTCTATTTAGTACACATAGATATGTACTCATCTATACCTTGAACCTCATCATCTTCCTTTTCTCGATCATACTGCCTCCAACGACTTCTCTCAAGGTGTTTCCACATCTCTTTACTTTCTTGCCCATATTTACACTTGTACTAGGTAATTTTCGTTACAAGTCATTGAATAAACCAAGTTTAATGAATTCTTAGTTAGCACCATCATTTCTTAACTGTCTTTAGTTTGTGTAAATATATTTTTACTATTTCTCTTATACTCAAAACTTTGTTGGATAATTTGAAGACTCATATGGTATTTATACAAAATCTATTGGAACGGATGTGAACTTCGCTGCCATAGCTTATGCACATGGTTACCTCCTCATTGAGTATGCACTCTGCAATCTGCATTTGATGTGAATGTAATACATTATTGATGTTCGTGTATGAGAGTTGATTCGATATCTATATTTGCGTGACATAAAGATACACTGTTAGGTCCAAAAGGTACATACAGAGGGGGTAAATGTATGTTTTTTATTTTAACTCTACAATGCAGCAAATAATGAAACTTTAAAATGAAATTAAGAAACACAAGAGATTTCATGGAGTAATTCTTATATAAAGAAATTAAAACGCAAAGGGTTGCTTACATCTTTTAATGTAGATTCAAAGTTACAAAAGGAAAGAGCCAATACAAATATATAAGCTATCAAAGTAATGACTTCTTTCGATCACTCTAAAACCTACAACTATTATCAAATGATAATCAATACAATCAAAGAAGTTATAAATGATGAGTGTATCAAGATGTGGAAGGCTTCAATGGTGTGATGGAATTTCGGCAGCACTTCTCCTTGTAAAAACCTTAAAAGAATCAAATTAGCTTTCAATTTTTTATGCAGAGTTTCATTACTGTATGTTGGAGAAGACTACTTGTTCCATAAATAATCTGATGGATATATACTAATATGACTTAATTGAGAAGATAGGGACGTGTGGTTAATTGTAGTCCATTTATTTGAGATTGGAATGCTACAAATCAACCAAATAAGGCTCCTAGTCGATAATGTAAGTTCCCTTGAAGCTCCTAATCGATCATAGAAGATGGAAATCGATAGTAGAAGACTTGAATTGCTAAAAATAGACCAAGGTTGCTTTAACTCCTACAAATTGACCAAATGGGCCCACTTTGAGCTACCTAGTCGACTTCACAACTGATCAAACTGCATACATTTTCATGAAGCCACTTGATGAAGCTACATTCAACAAGTTGGTTAGTGAACTTCACATGTTGAATTTGTCCAACTAATTGGAAATCAAAAAATGTAATTTAGTGCGAGTAAACTTTACAACCCTTATGATGACGCTTTAAGGGGAATATAAGTTTATATATCTATTATCATTATATTTATCCATGTTCGTAAACTTATTGAAGCCAACTAATTATCATGATTTACATGCTATATGCTAGTTGGTAAGTTAGTTATAATTTTTGAATCAATATATAAGTTGTTTGAATGCTTTCATTTTATATGCTTTTCTCTGATGCAAACACTTATGATATTGATATTATTTTAGCACACACACATCACTCATACTCTGATTTACCATTCTGTGTGATATTTGAGCACTAGACCCTGAGTCACTTTGATAGTAGATTCTTGGTTCACTCAGATCTTCTGTTTATTCCGTGCTAGAATAAATGTGTAGCATAACTATAAATAGTTATGATATTTTCATGTCAGGAGTAGATTTTATTTGATTCAGTCTTGTTATGACTAATCATTATTTGTATAGTCTTGTTAAATACACTCTTAACATGAATACTTGATTTTGTAACTTTAAACTTTGATCCTGTAATGCTTTACTCTGACATGAATATATGATCCTGTAGTGTTAAACTCTGATTACTTTATGTAAATCTTGCTAGTGTAAGAACAGTTATCACCCCCTCTTTAGGGTAATCTTCATATTGGACTAATTTGAACTGTTTTAAGCTAATGAGATTTGAACGGATAATATTGTCAAAAGAATCAGAAACCATGATCATCTGAGACTTCCTTCGTGAATCCGTGTGGTGGTAAGTAAAGATAAACTTTTTTGATCCTAAGATTTCAAGCTTTTGAATCACTCTGTTATTGATCACTAAATTATCTAATATTACACTTTAAAAGTTTGTGATCATCAACCCTCAGTGGTTTTAGGAACTGACTATATAATGATAAAAATAACCGTGTATCGCACGGGTTATATACTAGTATATATATACTAAAACTATATACTAGTATATAACCCGTGCGATACACAGTTGTTTTTATCATTATATAATATAAAATATAATTTTACTATACTGCTGTTGGGATTCGAACCTAGTATAATAATTTACAATGCACCATAATTATTTTTATCATTACATATTGTAAAATTATAACTTTAATATATTGCTGGTAGGATTCGAAAGATTATATCTAACAGTTCTTATCAGTTTGATCTGACGGCTCTAGATTGAGTGACCAAAGACCAACAATTAAATTTTTATGTTTCGTTTTAATATAATATATATATAGGGGCTACTCAAATAGAAACCAATTTTAGAATAGAAACTAGAAACCAATTTTTTTTTAAATTACTTCGAAATATATCACATATGGTATGTAAATTGATCGTTGAGAGATGGAGAAAATAACAGCGAAGTCTAGGGATGGCAATCGGGTTGGATCGGATCGGGTATTGCAGAATCCATATCCAAACCCGAAAATTTTATCCATACCTGAACCCGACCCGAACCCAAAAAATACCCGAACCCGATCCATCGGATTTCGGATCGGATTCGGGTATACCCGAAACTCGAAATTTTTTGAATTGGATATTCATACCCGAACCCGAAACCCGAACTCGAAATCTGAAAATTTATATAATTATTGATATTGCAAGTGCTTGGGATCGAACACGCAACTTGTAGAGAAAGAGTTTTAACGTGTTATCTCCAACCACTACACTACATCATTAATTGTGTTATTTTATGTATAGCTAATATTTAAAAAATGAACTCAATTGATACCCGGTTTTTTAGATTTATTACTAAAAGATGTTTTGTTAACCTTATAAACCTTATCACCCGTTTAAATGATTGAATAATTATATTTAATTAAACTTTATAATTAGTTAATTTTTAACATAAATATAAAAATATATGTTCTAAAAATTATATAATAATATGTATAATGTATATTATTAATATATATATATATTATAATATTATAATAGTGTAATATACAAAATTCTAATATTATATATATAATTAATATATATATATATATAATAATTCGGGGTTTTTTTTCGAATTTCGGGTTCGGATCGGGTTCAGATTGAGTTTTGGATTTCAGATCGGGTTTCGGATTGGTATACCTAATATCCAAATCAAAATCCAAAAATTTTTGGGTTTAAAAATTAAATCCATATCCAAATCCAAATCCAAAAAATCGGGTTCGGTAAATCCAAAATTTCGGGTTTCGGATCGGGTATCCGTCAGATCGGATTATTTTGCCATCCCTAGCGAAGTCAAATTTTAAAAAAAACTTACTGTTTGACGGGAAAAATCAAATTAAAAATGGAGGGGAAAAGCTGAAATTGTGTTTGAGAGGGTGCAAATTAGTTGGGTATAGTGCATTTAGGGGGACCATTAGATTAGATTGATCTAATGACTTAGATTAATTTCTAGTTTTTTTTTAATTTTAGTTTGTATTTGATCATCTTCCTATATATATACTAGCCTATAACCCGTGCGATGCACGGATTGCTTTTAACATTCGATAGTTTTTAATAATATATTTTATAATATAATTTTTAATAGTTGAAAAATAAATTGAAGAATAGAATAAGTTATAACAATATATATTTTATAATAATTTGAAACTTGACTGAACATAAATAATATAATATAATATGTTGTTCAGGACCCAAGCCCTGAACCTGTAGAAATTGTTAAAATAAAGAATATAAAAGTTTAAATATAATAAGTTATTGACGGGGTTCGAACCCTGAATCCATGAGAGCAGTTTAAATATTAATATAATAATATTTTATTATTGTATCCAACGGTTCTCATCTTTCTGACTTTAGATCTGACGGTTGTTATTTGTCGTACCGAACAACTGTACCGAGCAACTGACTACCAAATAGAGGGTGTTCTGCTTATAATAGTATAGTATAGATAGGTCATTCTTCCATAAAGGACCATCTTATAGAGAGATCCAGAGAGAACCACCGAAATTAATCTAGAGCTTAAATTTACTCATCTGATCTGACGGCAGAAATCAATCTATTAGTTAATCATTACAATTCAATAAAAAAAGAAATAAGAAATCAAAATTAAATGCCAACAGTTGGGTTATATCTATAGGTAGCGTATACACATGATAATCTCTCTCAATCAATTACAAATATCTGTTTTGATCGATCTCATCTCTTTTCCATCTCTATTTCACCAATTTTTCTTCAATTCGGTTGAGATTAATTTGGTTATAGACAAGCCGATTTCGTGAGTTTTTTTTGGTGATTTCATCTGACATCTCTTTGAATCAAGTTCAGCTAGGTAATCCGATTTTGGCGAGCAAATCTTCATTAGGTTTATTACTGTTTCAATTGAACTTTTGTTATTTCGTATTTTGATTCTATTGTGAAACCTTATTACTGTTATAAATTTTGATAATCGAGTTTATCTTTTTAGTGTTAATGTTTGGTATCAACAATTCTATTATAGAATCTAATTATTATTAGTTGATTTAGTAAATTTTATTGTAAAATTCTTATGTTATATTTGTCTTGACTTTATCCTTCCCTGTAATTTGAAATGAACTTTTGTTATTACATTTTGATTCTACTATGGAGCCGTGATAAATTTTGATAATCTGCATTTCAGATTCTGCTATAGAATCAAAATAGTAAATTAGATAAATAATTTATATAATTATATTATTCTATCATAAAATTGTACACTTTAGCTATTTATATTTTGTTGCTTTGAGTGTATTTTTGTAGTCATGAACTAACTATAATTTGTTTGCTGCATTTTTATTTGGTCTTAGTTTGTGTAAGAATGCACACTGTTAGACTTACTATCATTTGTTTATATTTTTAGGATTTGCAATTATCTTTGTGCTTTAGATTATCTTAATACTAAAGGCACCATAAACATATTTCGTTACTGCTGTTATTATCATATTTTTTATTTAGAATCTACAAGTTTACTCCATTACTTGACCTTGTAATAGTTAAACTTTGCTTCAATGTCAATTACAAAGAAGTATAAATAGTTAATTATAAGGGTGATGAGAGATCCGCTAAACTACAACTAAAGCGTCAATGGTTATCTTATGTCGAAGCTTAAATTTTAAAAGTATTAACTGAGTCCCTCAACCAGTTTTTGGATGTTTACAAGAATTACAATGGCTGGAATAATTTTCTGGGCATTGCAACAGGGAAAGCCTCCCTCAAACATAGATTCAAACCTCTAACTGCTTGTTAATGCACATTTTAAATTATGGATTTTAATTTCTATGTAATTTCTTTTTAATTTGTTCGAAATAATCAAATGCAGTTTCCATAAGTTACAAAGAGGGATCACATACCCATTTTTTTTGCTTAAAACTCGAAACGTAACAGGATAGTACCAACTAGTCAAGATGCCTACCATTTCTACAATATATATCTACAAAGATTTGATTCCATTGTTGAAGCTAATGGTTGCTTTTTCATGTAATCTACAGTAATACACCCGGAGTGTATAAAAGAAATCATAACATTATGTTAGATATATTTGTGATGTCATGTCTAATAATGATTTATGTTTAGTTTTCAGATCTTGACTAACAGGACAAATCAGGACTTAACTGGAAATCAGTACTTATACTGAAGTCAGAATTAAGATATCAGAACTTAAGTTATCAGAACTTAAGATATCAGAAGATATTTATCAGAAGATAATATCAGGACTTAAAAAAACTTTCAGATAAGAAAGGCGGCTGATTGAAGGAAAGAATATCAAGACTAAAACAAGAAGAGATATGCATGGAGAAGAATTCTATGAAGAATAGAAGACTTGGAGGAAAAGATAACTAGTTGATATATTTTAGGATGCAGAATTATATTCGATATCAATTAGAAGATTATCATGTAACTGTGTGTCTATATAAACACAGCATATGGTTTACACTACAAGTGATATGATAATCGAGAATATTATTCATTGTAACCCTAGCAGCTCTCGTGATATTTGTTCATCACTGAGAGAGAACGGTTCCATTGCAATACTGTTTTATTAATAAGATTATTCTATGTTACATACTTGTGTTCTTAATTTGATTTGATTGTACTATATACTGTATTCAACCCCCTTCTACAGTGTGTGTGACCTAACAAGTGGTATCAGAGCCTATCTGTTACCACAAATACAGTAAAGATCCAAAACAATCATGTCTGAAGAAGAATGATAAGTGGCATTTTATACCACTTAGAACGTCTTAAAATGGCTTAAATTGGTGTCTTGAAATCAAGTATTTTGTGTATTTGATGTGTTTTTCTAGTGTTTATACATTTCAGGGTATTAGTTGCATTTCGGAGGAGGAATCATCAAGAATAAGCCTTGGCATGTGTTCACCATTGCGAGAGGAAAAGAACGGGCAGATTACGGCGAAGAAACGGAGCAAACCTGGATTTTTTCCAGTAGGGTCCTGCGCGCCCGCGCAGCAATGCTGAGCGGCCGCGCAGCAGCCTTGCGCGCCCGCGCAGAAATGCTGAGCGGCCGCGCAGGGTCGGGGAAAAGGATAAATTATTTTAGACTTCTACTTCTGTTTGGCTTCCAACTTCTATGTAATCTGAGTTTTATGGGACTATTATATAAGTAGATTTGAGACGTTTTCACATAGAGAAAAAAGGAGATTATGTTTTAGATTGTGTTTTGCGCAAGAAGCGAAGGAGATAAGGAAGAAGACCGATTTAGCACACCGCAACGAAGAGGAAGCATATATTCTTGTGATTCTTGTTTCGTTGTAACGTTGGATGCTAGTTTTCTTGCTTTGACTTATTTACTCTTGTGACGTACTCTGTTTTAATATAATTAGTTTAGTTATTATTTTCTTGTGTTGTTTATCATGATTTCATATGAACCCATGATAACGATAAGTTCTATTATGGGCTAATCGTGATCATGGGGTTGCAACGGATTTATTATGAAATTCTTTAGTTAATTGTTTAATACTTTAGTGTGTGATGATTGCATGATATCTAGTATTGGTTGTGCGTATTCGTCTTATGTGCGTCGCGAACATATAAGATAGGGTGTTAATCTCTTGTGAAGCGACAGTGGATCTTGAGATTTAGAACTTGCCATGCTAGCATAGGTTCATGTACGTTGTGCATGATTAGTGGGTAACTCTAACAGTTTTATTTGCCCTATGTAATCAAAAGGAATAACTTGTGCTTAAATCGTTGTGTTGTCAATTTCTGTAGACATATAGGAACTCAACATAATTGATGACTATTCAACTTCTATCTTAATTATGGATGTTTGGTAGAATGGTATTAGTACAATGAAAGTTGGCTTTTATCAGTTCCGTGTTATTCGATTAATATCATCACTGTCACATGCTAAAGGTAATAACAATGGCTATAGAAGGAAGTAATAATGAAGTTGTGATCTCATGAGTGTTTTATTATTGATAAATTGAAGTGTTAGTTAAGTGGTTAATTAAGTAGTTAATTATAATTAATATTTAATCAACAATTTTAAGTGTTATCTTAATATTGAGAAGTAATCATACATTGGTGAGTGAGTTTAATTAGACAATAACTTAGTCTGAG
This sequence comes from Apium graveolens, assembly GCF_009905375.1. Classification (NCBI taxonomy): domain Eukaryota; kingdom Viridiplantae; phylum Streptophyta; class Magnoliopsida; order Apiales; family Apiaceae; genus Apium; species Apium graveolens. The sequence continues at coordinate 19,368 of NW_027417726.1, read as the reverse complement.
TCTCTGAGGGAACGAACTAGAAAGTATTCTATATTACTTGCGAACGCGTATACTTGCTCGAATATTAGTGCATAGTTTTCGTCCTAACAAGTTTTTGGCGCCGCTGCCGGGGACTCGGCGTATTTTTTTAGTTTATGTACTTACCATCATTGGTCATTAGGACTCAGTGATTAGGACGTAGTAGTTAATTACTCTTTTCGGTAGTGTTTCAGGTACTTTAGCAAGCGTTTATGTAAACTCGTTCTCGTGCTCGCAAGAGGACCTTAGATACAGCTGAGGAGAAAGACGAAGTTCTTGATACTCCGGAGAAGTTAGATTTTGAGGATTCGGATTCAGGAACTGAGCAGAAAGAACCAGTAAACATGGGAGATCGTATTGTTCAAGCTGATCCAGCTCTTATGGATTTTTCTCGGCCTAAAATTGATGACATTCAGTCAAGCATCCTTCATCCGGCTATTCAAGCTAACACCTTTGAAATCAAGCCGGGCACTATTCAGATGGTCCAGAATTCTGTTTCTTTTGGAGGAGCGGCAACTGAAGACCCCAACATGCACATAAGGAATTTTGTCGAGATCTGCAGCACTTTTAAGTATAATGGCGTGACTGATGAGGCTATCAAGTTGAGGCTTTTCCCATTCTCACTGAGGGATAAGGCTAAAGACTGGTTACATTCTGAACCAGCTGGGTCCATCACTACGTGGCAAGATCTTGCGCAAAAGTTTCTGGTGAAGTTTTATCCAATGGCAAAGACTGCTGCTATGAGGAGTGCTCTTACTCAGTTTGCGCAGCAACCTACAGAATCTATGTGCGAGGCTTGGGAACGCTACAAGAAAATGTTGAGAAAATGTCCACATCATGGAATGCCGGATTGGATGGTAATCACTGGTTTTTACAATGGTTTGGGGGCCCAATCTCGGCCCATGCTCGATGCAGCAGCTGGAGGAGCCTTATAGGCTAAAAGCTATACTGAGGCGTATAATCTTATAGAGACAATGGCTGCAAACGAGCATCAAAACCCAACTCAGAGGATGACGTCAGGCAAGGTCGCAGGTATTCTGGAAGTTGATGCAGCCACCGCTATTGCAGCCCAGCTCCAAGCGCTATCAATGAAGGTTGATTCTTTGGCTACGTATGGAGTTAATCAAATAGCTATGGTTTGTGAGCTTTGTGCAGGTTCTCATGCTACGGATCAGTGTTCTCTTGTCAACGAATCTGTTCAGTATGTGAATAATTATCAGCGACAACAGCAGCCTGTGCCAGCGACCTATCATCCTAACAACAGAAATCATCCAAATTTCAGCTGGGGAAATAATCAGAATGCTATTCAGCCACCATATCAGCAAGGAGTGAGTAAACAGTTTAACCCACCTGGATTCCAGCAACCACAGCAGTATGCTACAAGGCAATCATATCCTCAACAGGGAAGTGCAGCTGCACCTACTAGTGCTGATTTTGAGGAACTTAAGCTGTTGTGCAAGAGTCAGGCGGTTTCTATCAAGACCTTGGAAAATCAAATCGGTCAATAAGCCAATGCAGTGCTCAATCGTCAACCTGGCACTCTTCCCAGTGACACGGAAGTACCAGGCAGGAAGGAAGCTAAAGAGCAAGTCAAGGCTATTACCTTAAGGTCTGGAAAAGTAGCTGATGCTGAAAAGGCAAAAGAAGTCGAAGCTGAAGTTAGAGATGGAGAATCTAAGCAAAAGGAGAAAGTGGCGGAACCAAAGAAGACTACTGTTGAACACACTCTGCCTGAGGCTAATACAGGGGAGAAACAGCTCTATCCTCCACCACCTTTTCCTAAGAGATTACAGCAACAAAAGCTGGATAGACAGTTCGGGAAGTTTCTGGAGGTGTTCAAGAAACTTCACATCAATATACCTTTCGCTGAGGCTCTGGAACAAATGCCTAGTTATGCGAAGTTTATGAAGACTATTCTTTCAAGGAAGGTGAAACTGGATGACCTTGAAACCGTTGCTCTCACGGAAGAATGCAGCGCTGTTCTGCAGCAAAAGTTACCACCAAAACTGAAAGATCCAGGAAGCTTCACCATTCCTTGCACCATTGGCAATCTAACTTTTGACAAGTGCCTTTGTGATTTGGGAGCAAGCATTAATCTGATGCCCTTGTCGATCTTTAAAAAGCTGGATCTGCCTGATCCAAAACCCACATACATGTCGCTACAATTGGCGGACCGTTCCATTACTTACCCAAGGGGCATAGTTGAGGATGTGCTCGTCAAGGTGGATAAGCTCTTCTTTCCTGCAGATTTTGTTATTCTGGATTTTGAGGAAGATAAGAAGATTCCCATAATCTTGGGGAGGCCTTTCTTGGCTACTGGCCGTACCTTGATAGATGTGCAAAAAGGGGAACTTACTATGCGGGTCCAAGATCAGGATGTGACCTTCAACGTATTCAAGGCAATGAAATTCCCTACAGAAGATGAGGAGTGTTTAAAAGTGGATGTGATTGATTCCGCAGTTACTTCGGAACTCGATCACATGCTAATGTCTGATGCATTGGAAAAGGCCTTAGTGGGGGATTTTGACAGCGATGATGAAGATAGCAACGAGCAATTACAATATCTGAACGCTTCTCCATGGAAGCGAAAGCTCGACATACCATTTGAATCTCTTGGTACTTCTGACCTTAAGAATGCTGAAGGGAAGCTCAAACCATCAATAGAGGAAGCACCTACCTTGGAGCTCAAACCATTACCTGAACACTTGAGGTATGCTTTTTTAGGTGATTCATCTACGTTACCTGTTATTATTTCAGCTGACCTTTCAGGTAGTGAGGAAGACAAGCTCTTAAGGATTTTGAGAGAATTCAAATCGGCTATAGGATGGACCATAGCAGACATCAAGGGGATAAGTCCTTCATATTATATGCATAAAATTCTGTTAGAGGAAGGTAGTAAGCCAACTGTGGAACAGCAGCGAAGACTGAACCCGATCATGAAGGAGGTGGTGAAGAAAGAAATTCTGAAATGGCTAGATGCAGGCATCATTTATCCTATTTCTGACAGCTCGTGGGTGAGCCCCGTGCAATGTGTACCTAAGAAAGGAGGTATCACTGTGGTCGCAAATGAAAAGAATGAGCTCATCCCTACTCAAACAGTTACAGGATGGAGAGTATGCATGGATTATAGAAAATTGAACAAAGCCACAAGGAAGGATCACTTCCCTCTCCCATTCATTGATCAAATGCTTGACAGATTGGCGGGACATGAGTATTTTTGTCTTCTGGATGGTTATTCCAGGGTATAATCAGATTTGTATTGCACCAGAGGATCAGGAAAAGACTACCTTCACTTGTCCATTTGGCACATTTGCTTTTCGTAGAGTTTCGTTTGGGTTATGTGGCGCCCCGGCCACCTTTCAGAGATGTATGATGGCTATATTCTCTGACATGATTGGAAATAACGTCGAAGTGTTCATGGATGACTTCTCCGTCTTTGGACACTCATATGATGAATGTTTGAATAATCTGCGCGCCGTACTCAAAAGATGCGTGGAAACTAATTTGGTGCTTAATTGGGAGAAATGTCATTTTATGGTGCGTGAAGGCATTATCCTTGGGCATAAGGTCTCTAGCAAAGGTCTGGAGGTGGACAAGGCCAAGGTGGGAGTCATTGAAAATCTTCCCCACCTAATTCGGTGAAAGGAATCCGTAGTTTTCTCGGTCATGCGGGTTTTTATCGGCGATTCATCAAGGACTTTTCAAAGATATCTAAGCCGTTGTGCAATTTACTTGAGAAAGATGTGCCTTTCAAATTTGATGATGAATGTTTGGCAGCATTCGAGACTCTCAAGGAGAGTTTGATCACGGCACCAGTTATTACAGCACCAGATTGGACAGAACCGTTTGAGATGATGTGTGATGCGAGTGACTATGCGGTAGGTGCAGTTCTGGGACAGCGCAAGAAAAATCTCTTCCATGTGGTCTACTATGCGAGTAAGACTTTAAATGGGGCCCAATTAAACTACACCACTACTGAGAAGGAGCTTTTGGCTATAGTCTTTGGCTTTGAGAAATTTCGATCTTATCTGCTTGGTACGAAAGTAACAAGTATTCACTGATCATGCAGCTATTCGCTATCTGGTTTCTAAGAAGGATTCGAAGCCGAGACTCATTCGTTGGGTGCTTTTACTTCAGGAATTTGAGTTAGAGATCAAAGATAGAAAAGGTACCGAGAATCAAGTAGCTGACCATCTCTCTAGGTTGGAGAATCCCGATTCTACTTCACAAGATAGGACGTTAATCAATGAATCTTTTCCGGATGAGCAGTTGTTTGCAATTCAGGAGGAAGAACCATGGTTTGCAGATATTGTAAACTATCTTGTCAGCAATATAATGCCGCTTAATTTGACATCCGCTCAAAAGAAGAAGTTTCTGCATGAGGTGAAGTGGTATATGTGGGATGAACCATATTTGTTTAGACAGGGAGCTGATCAGATCATCAGGAGATGTATCCCGTTCTGTGAGACGGAGGGGATATTACGAGACTGCCATTCCACGGTTTATGGTGGACACTATGGAGGTGAGAAGACGACAGCTCGTATTCTGCAAGCAGGTTTTTTCTGGCCTACTTTGTTCAAGGATGCTCATCAGTTTGTTTTAAGGTGTGATCGTTGCCAAAGAGTGGGAAATTTGTCAAGGAAGGATGAGATGCCATTAAATGTGATGCTTGAAGTCGAGGTCTTTGATGTATGGGGAATCGATTTCATGGGGCCTTTTATCTCGTCTTGCAATAATCAGTACATCTTGCTGGCAATCGATTATGTCTCAAAATGGGTCGAAGTTAAAGCTTTACCGACAAATGATGCAAAGGCAGTGCTAAATTTTCTTCATAAGCAAATTTTCACAAGGTTTGGAACGCCTCGGGTAATCATAAGTGATGAAGGATCGCATTTTTGCAACCGTAAGTTCACTTCTATGATGCAGCATTATAATGTGAATCATCGAGTAGCTACTGCCTATCATCCGCAAACAAATGGTCAAGCGGAAGTGTCTAACAGAGAGATAAAGCGCATTCTAGAGAAGGTTGTTTGTCCGTCAAGGAAGGATTGGTCTTTAAAGCTCGATGAAGCTGTTTGGGCTTACAAAACAGCATACAAAACTCCACTTGGGATGTCACCGTTTCAGTTGGTGTACGGTAAGGGATGTCATCTACCGGCGGAGCTTGATCATAAGGCCTACTGGGCATTGAAGAAATTGAACCTGGATTTAGATGCAGCTGGTAAGAAAAGAATGCTTCAGCTTAATGAACTTGATGAATTTCGACTTCAAGCGTACGAGAATAACAAAATGTATAAGGAAAAGGTGAAGAGGTGGCACGATAGGAAGCTACATCCTAAGTTATTTGTGCCAGGGCAACAAGTTCTGTTATTCAACTCTCGGCTCCGACTTTTTCCTGGGAAGTTGAAATCAAGGTGGTCTGGACCTTTTATTGTCAAAACTGTGTTTCCACATGGAGCGGTGGAAATTTTTGAGAATGATTCGGACCAAGCATTCAAGGTTAACGGTCAGCGGTTGAAGCACTACTATGGGGACATGGCAAACTGAGAGGTGGTTAGTGCCATTTTGTTGACTACTTGAGAAAGGTACGGAACGTCAAGCTAATGACGAAAAAGAAAGCGCTGCGTGGGAGGCAACCCATAAATTGTTGTTACAGGAACCCTTAGAAGTTAATAACCTATCCAAAAACACAAAAAAAAAATCAGAAAACAGGGGCTGAAAATTTTTTTTCCAGAGACCCTCTGCGCGCCCGCGCAGCTATGCTGAGCGGCCGCGCAGGGGTCGAGTTCCAGAAAATTTTTTGCAGTTCAGAAGAAAAAAAAACCAAAAAAAAAAAACAAAAACACAAAAAACCCATCACAGAACATAAACCCACAAATTCTTTTCCCATTACCCCATGATTTTATCCCTCAACCCCACTCCTAATCTAATTTAACCTACTCCACACCCTATATATACATACACCTATCCTACATATCTCCCACAAACTTCCTACACTTAAACCCTCTCATAAACATCAAAAATCAGTTCTTACACACTTTTATTCACAAATCAATGGCACCCAAGAGAGCACGCACTATTGACAGCAGCAGCACAGTTCCTACTGCTGATTCATCAAGGGGTACTGCTGCAAGGCCTCGGTTAACTGACAGAGCTGCGGAGGAGGAGTACACTAGGCTGTTGGGGAAGCCGATTCTGAAGGAGATGGGGTTTTTACCATCAGGGAGGGATGGTGAGTTGTTGCCCATGATTGCAGAGAAGGGGTGGATAGCTTTTTGTGAGTCACCCGAAGCAGTACCGATGAGTGTTGTTCGCGAGTTCTACGCGAACGCGAAGGCTGAAAAGAATGGGTTTTCTGTAGTTCGTGGGCTGACGGTTGATTATCATCCTGCGGCGATTCGCCGTGTGATTGGACAGCGAGAGAGGAAGCCCGAGGAGGAGAACTGGAATGAAAAGACTGCTGAGGATTTTGACTTGGATTTGATTTGTGCGACTCTCTGTCGACCGGGCACAGTTTGGAACCGCACTCCAGCCAATAATGAGTATCGTCACTTTCCGGAGATCGCCATGAACAGGTATGCCCGTGCATGGAATGCATTTATATGTGCTAATATTTTGCCTTCTTCACATGCACACGAGGTCACAGTTGAGAGAGCACAGTTGTTGTGGGGAATTCTGAATGAGGAATACTATGTGGACCTTGGTGAGTTTATCTACCAAGGAATTCTGAAGTTTTTGAGGGGAGCAAAGCATATGAACATCCCTTATGCATCCACGGTTACGAAGCTATGCCGAGCAGTAGGAGTGAACTGGCCGGCTCATGAGCAGTTGCAGTTGCCAGCAGCTCCGATAGATTCTGGCACTCTGAATGGGATGCAGGAGTGGACCGGTGGTGAGCCTGAGGAGCATGGGCTGGGTTATCGTCTTCCAGGAGGACGTCCAGCACGAGGTGCTACTATGGCTAGGCCAGGGCGTGGTGAGGCTGGTTCTTCGAGAGCTCAGGAGGGTGCTGGGATGGGTGATGCCCAATATAGGAGGCTTTCACGGCAGATTGATGCCATGTATGAGACGCAGAGCAGGTTTGCTCAGGAGCTCACTCTTGCGTTAGGGACTGCTTTTCGAGGCCTCGGAGCTGATATCCAGTGGCCAGTTTTTGGTGAGGACTCTGCATACCCGCCGCCTGATACTCCACCCACTGAGGGTGATGATGATGATGACTCCGAGTAGGTATACCCTGTGTTCCTTTCTACTACCTTCACTGGGGACAGTGAAGATTTTAAGTTTGGGGGTGGTAGTTAAGGAATATTTTGTGTGTGTCATATAGCTGCATATTCATGATAGTTAGTTCATATAGTTGCATAATTTTTGCCATATAGTTTTTTTATATAGCTTTATTTGTTTATCATATCATATAGCTCATGCATATACCATGATCCCTTTTGCAATGATTTATCGACTGAATTGTGATATTGATGCGAGTGTAGTGATAGCATTAAAGTGATATTAAGTTGTGTAGGTTGATATGCATGCTAGAAGCACTTGTATTTTCACTAATTCTTAGAGAATGCTTAAGGGCTAGATTGTTGTTATGATCTGATTATTTTTGAGGATAATCTACTTATTATGCTTAGAATTTGATAATAGGTTCTTAGTGGTAAAGGCATGAAAAAAAAAATGGAGTAAAAATGGAATTTGTTGCTAGTTGTGGCTAGGCGTCAAATGGCTAGTAGCCGGCTCGCATGTTATGCGAGTAGTCTAGGGTTGAGCAAGATGGAGCGAAACGCACTTGCTCAGAAAAGAAAAAAAAAATTGCATAATTGATCAAGAGTGGGCTCTTTGGTATTCGAGTTATTAAGTTCTTAGGGGACTTTGTGCCTAGTGACCTAAGGCTTTTAGAGTCTGGGATCCGCTAACCTAACGCTCGTTACATGGATACCATTGTATAAGTCTTTTGTGGACCTCACTCATTGCACGGTCAAATAAGCATTTGAATTGTAAATAAAAAGCACAATTCCGTAGTAAGCTCCAGAGTTCTTGTAGTGTTGTATATCACTTTGTGCCTAGAATTTTTATTCTTTGTATAATCGTAGGATTGCCTTGAAGATAGTCTAGTCATAGTAATTGGTCTAGTTCCGAAGCATATCTGTTAAGCATTTGCACACACCACGTTTCTGGCTGTATGTCCGTTTGCATGAGTTTATTGATCTTTAGTTGTCTAACTGCATTCGTTGAGATGTGATAATTTGGTTGGTTAATTGTAGTAAGGGGGATCGTTGCATTTTCATATAGATTGCATTCATGCATATTTTTATTTGTTTTGAGTCTGTGACGCTTGAGGACAAGCATCGATTTAAGTTTGGGGGTGTGATAAGTGGCATTTTATACCACTTAGAACGTCTTAAAATGGCTTAAATTGGTGTCTTGAAATCAAGTATTTTGTGTATTTGATGCGTTTTTCTAGTGTTTATGCATTTCAGGGTATTAGTTGCATTTCGGAGGAGGAATCATCAAGAATAAGCCTTGGCATGTGTTCACCATTGCGAGAGGAAAAGAACGGGCAGATTACGGCGAAGAAACGGAGCAAACCTGGATTTTTTCCAGTAGGGTCCTGCGCGCCCGCGCAGCAATGCTGAGCGGCCGCGCAGCAGCCTTGCGCGCCCGCGCAGAAATGCTGAGCGGCCGCGCAGGGTCGGGAAAAGGATAAATTATTTTAGACTTCTACTTCTGTTTGGCTTCCAACTTCTATGTAATCTGAGTTTTATGGGACTATTATATAAGTAGATTTGAGACGTTTTCACAGAGAGAAAAAAGGAGATTATGTTTTAGATTGTGTTTTGCGCAAGAAGCAAAGGAGATAAGGAAGAAGACCGATTTAGCACACCGCAACGAAGAGGAAGCATATATTCTTGTGATTCTTGTTTCGTTGTAACGTTGGATGCTAGTTTTCTTGCTTTGACTTATTTACTCTTGTGACGTACTCTGTTTTAATATAATTAGTTTAGTTATTATTTTCTTGTGTTGTTTATCATGATTTCATATGAACCCATGATGGCGATAAGTTCTATTATGGGCTAATCGTGATCATGGGGTTGCAACGGATTTATTATGAAATTCTTTAGTTAATTGTTTAATACTTTAGTGTGTGATGATTGCATGATATCTAGTATTGGTTGTGCGTATTCGTCTTATATGCGTCGCGAACATATAAGATAGGGTGTTAATCTCTTGTGAAGCGACGGTGGATCTTGAGATTTAGAACTTGCCATGCTAGCATAGGTTCATGTACGTTGTGCATGATTAGTGGGTAACTCTAACAGTTTTATTTGCCCTATGTAATCAAAAGGAATAACTTGTGCTTAAATCGTTGTGTTGTCAATTTCTGTAGACATATAGGAACTCAACATAATTGATAACTATTCAACTTCTATCTTAATTGTGGATGTTTGGTAGAATGGTATTAGTACAATGAAAGTTGGCTTTTATCAGTTCCGTGTTATTCGATTAATATCATCACTGTCACATGCTAAAGGTAATAACAATGGCTATAGAAGGAAGTAATAATGAAGTTGTGATCTCATGAGTGTTTTATTATTGATAAATTGAAGTGTTAGTTAAGTGGTTAATTAAGTAGTTAATTATAATTAATATTTAATCAACAATTTTAAGTGTTATCTTAACTATTGAGAAGTAATCATACATTGGTGAGTGAGTTTAATTAGACAATAACTTAGTCTGAGTCTCTGAGGGAACGAACTAGAAAGTATTCTATATTACTTGCGAACGCGTATACTTGCGTGAATATTAGTGCATGTTTTCGCCCTAACAAAGAACAAACTCCAACCAAGCCCACCAAAACTGAAGAAACTCCAAAGACTCAAATCCATAATCAATATGAGACTATTAGGGTTCCCATACTGAGACCTTCTGAGTATCCCATATGAAAAGTGAGGATGACTATGTTTCTGGAAGCTACATATCCAGAATACCTTGACGGAATTAATGAAGGATCACATAAGCCAACCAAGCTCTCTGTTGTAGTTGTAGATCAGCCAGCAAAGACTGTACTAAAGGAGAAAAGTGAGTATACAGCTGAAGATATCTCATCCATTGCCAAGGATGCAAAGGTAAGGCATTTGTTGCATAGTGCCATTGATAATGTCATGTCAAACAGGGTAATTAACTGCAAGACTGCAAAGGAGATATGGGATGCCTTGGAGACAAGATGCCAGGGAACTGATGCAATTAAGAAGAACATGAGGACTATACTCACTCAAGAGTATGAGCACTTTGACTCAAAACCTGATGAGTCATTAACTGGTTTATATGACAGATTTGTCAAACTCTTGAATGATCTGTTACTGGTGGATAAGGAATATGATCTTGAAGATACTAATCTTAAATTTCTTTTAGCTCTTCCTGAAAGTTGGGATTTGAAGGCAACTACTATAAGAGACAACTATGCTCTTGATGAAACTACTCTTGATGAAATTTATGGTATGCTCAAAACTCATGAACTTGAGATGGATCAAAGAAGCAAGAGGCATGGGATAAAGTCAAGAACAGTTGCTTTTAAGGCTGAGGAGGAATTCCCCAAAGTGGCTGCCTCAAAGAAAGGCAAAGGAAAGGCTCTGATCACAATGTCTGATTCAGATTCATCAAGTTCTGATAATGATGAAGATTCAGAAACTGAAAGTCTATCTGAGATGGATGCTGATGAAGAGATGATGAGATTGTGTGCTCTTATGGTGAAGGGTATCACAAAGATAGCCTACAGGAAATTCAGAAGGGGAAAGAAGTTTTCCAGGATAAGTGGAAGTTCTGATAAGAAGGGATTCAGAAAATCTGAAGGCAAAGCAGGAAAGTCTGACAGAGGAGATTACTCAAATGTTAAATGCTACAATTATGGTGAGAAAGGCCACATATCTCCTGATTGCAAGAAAGGAAAAGGTGACAAAGGCAAGGCACTTGTCACAAAGAAGAAAAACTGGACAGACACTTCAGATGCTGAAGATGAGGTGAACTATGCCTTGATGGCAAATGCTGATAGCAGTTCTCATGCTGTTGAGTTAAAGGTACCTCAAACAACTTATGCTTTTCATACTGATGATATTACTGAGTTGAGATCATATCTTAAAACCATATTCATTAGCTATAGAGATCAGACTTTAACATGTGATAGGTTAACTTCTGAAAATCTGGCCTTTAAGAAAAGGAATGACTATTTAGAAAAGGAGTTAGTTATGTTCCATCAAACTCAGAAAGAAAGAGATGATGCTTTTTATGTTAAAGATGAAGTGTTAAAATTGAATCAATCTCTAAAAACTGAGTTAGAAAAGGTAAGAGAGATTATCAGGACTTGGACTAACTCTGGTAGAACAACTCAGAATTTACTAAGTAGTGGAAACTGGAAAGAGGGCTTAGGTTATGGAGATGATAAAAGTGAAACAGGAACTGAACAAATCAAGCCAATTATTGTTAAACAGACTAATAATCCAAAGGTAAATCCTGTTAAGTTTGTAGCTAAAACTGTAAAGTCTGATTCTGAAAAGATGAAAGATATTGAGACAAAAGTTAAGGCAGAGTCAGCTTCTGATAAGTTAAAACAGGATAAACCGGCTGAAGTTAACATAAGCTTAATGACAAAGAAGCAGCTTAAGTATAAGCTGAAAGAGATTAAGAATATAAACAAGGTAAAGCCACCTAGGAAAAATAGGAATGGAAAGGAAGGTGTGAATAAAAGCAATAATTATAAGCCTGTTCCTAATGCTCCTAGAAAGAAATGCTATAATTGTGGAAACTCTAATCATCTTGCTTCTTTTTGCAGGAAGAATAAGGATATCAACTCTTTACCTCCTAAATCAGGAGTTAAAAGTCAGTCTGTTAGGTTTAAACCACAAAATCCTTGTTTTCATTGTGGTAGTTTATGGCATTCCATTTATACTTGTAAGGAATATCATAGTTTGTACTATGATTATTATCAAATAAAACCTTCTTTAAAGAAAGTTAGCATTATTCCTTCTAGTATAAGTTCTGATACTATAAATTCTGATAAGAAAAATGTTAACATAAACTCTGATGTTAAATCCGCTGCAAATGTTAACAAACTTAATAAGGCCAAAGGATCCAAGAAAGTCTGGGTCCTTAAAACTAATCATTAGTTGTCTTTGTGATTGCAGGGCAACAGGAAAAATATCCTAGTTCTGGACAGTGGATGTTCAGGACATATGACTGGAAATAAAGCCCTGCTATCAAACTTTGTGGAGAAAGCTGGCCTAGGAGTTTCTTATGGAGATGGAAACATGGGAAAAACTCTGGGATATGGCAATACCAATCTTGGGAATGTCATCATTGAAAAAGTAGCTCTAGTCTCAGGACTCAAACACAATCTACTAAGTGTTAGTCAAATCCGTGACAGAGGTTATCATGTGGATTTCTTTGAAGAACACTGTGAAGTTGTAAGCAAATCTACCGGAAAAGTTGTTCTAAAAGGATACATGCATGGTAACATTTATGAAGCCAAGCTTTCAACAAGTTCTGATGGTTCTGCAATCTGTCTGTTAAGAAGAGCATCAATTGAAGAAAGCTGGGATTGGCACAAGAAACTCTCTCATTTAAATTTCAACAATATAAATGAACTAGTCAAGAAAGATCTTGTGAGAGGACTGCCAAAATCAGTATTTGCTCCTGATGACCTTTGTGATTCATGTTAAAAGACAAAACAAAGAAAATCTTCATTCAAGAGCAAGACTGAATCTTCAATTCTTGAGCCTTATCACCTACTACATGTTGATCTATTTGGTCCAGTGAATGTCATGTCTATTGTAAAGAAGATATATGCTACGGTCATAGTAGATGAGTTTACCAGATACACATGGGTGTATTTCTTGCACATAAAAAGTGAAATTGCATCTATCTTGATTGATCATGTCAAACAACTGGATAAATTGGTCAAAGACTCTATGAAAATTATAAGAAGTGATAATGGCACTGAGTTCAAGAATATGATTATGGAAGAGTTCTGCAAAGACCATGGAATAAAGCAGGAATTCTCTGCTCCTGGAACTCCACAGCAAAATGGAGTTGTTGAAAGAAAGAATAGAACTCTTATTGAAGCTGCACGAACTATGCTTGATGAAGCAAAGTTACCAACCTACTTTTGGGCTGAAGCTGTGCAGACTGCTTGTTTTACTCAGAATGCAACACTTATCAACAAGCATGGAAAGACACCATATAAGATGGTGAAGAAAAAAAAGCCAAATCTGAAGTACTTTCATGTATTTGGATGCGAGTGTTTTGTTCTTAAGACTCATCCTGAACAACTATCCAAATTTGATCTAAAAGCTGATGAAGGAATTTTTGTTGGATATCCACTTTCTACAAAAGCCTTCAGAGTCTACAATTTAAGAACAAGGGTTGTCATGGAATCTATCAATGTCTCTTTTGATGATAAGAATATTATTGGACTTGAAGACTTCAATGATCATGATCAGCTGAGATTTGAGAATGAAGTTTTAAATTCTGATTTTGTAAATTCTGATAGTCTAAATCCTGATGCTGCAAACTCTGATGGGTTAAACTCAGATGTTATTGAAACTATGGTGACTACGCCAAAGGAAAATGCACCTGTGCAGGGGGAGCATATTGAAGATCCAACCACATCTCAAGAAGCATCAGAATCTAGAACATGTTCTTCAAGTTCTGATTCATCAAGTTCTGATGGGCCAAGTTCTGATAATTCTGGAAACTCAAATTCTGATTCATTAATTTTTGATGGGCCAAGTTCTAATAATTCTGGAAACTCAAATTCTGAAGGATCCAACTCAGAGAGCATAATTTCAGGGGGAGTATCAGAAAATGTTGATGGAGACAGCAAGGATCATGGGGGAGCATCCAGTTCTAGAGATAACCTTCCATCTGCAAGGAAGTGGACTAAAGCACATACACCTGACTTGATTATTGGAGATCCTAAAGCAGCTATTAGAACTAGAACAAAAACATGAAATGAATGTCTCTATCATTCTTTTCTTTCTCAGTCTGAACCAAAGAAAGTGGAAGAAGCTCTTCAAGATGCTGAGTGGGTGCAAGCAATGCAGGAAGAGTTAAATGAATTTGAAAGAAATAAAGTCTGGACCCTAGTGCCAAGACCAAAGAATAGATCTGTTGTTGGTACAAAGTGGGTTTTCAGAAATAAAACTGATAGTGATGGCATAATTACAAGAAATAAAGCAAGGATGGTTGCTAAAGGATACTCTCAACATGAGGGAATTGATTATGATGAAACATTTGCACCAGTTGCTAGATTGGAAGCCATAAGGATATTTCTGGCTTATGCTGCTCACAAAAAGTTTAAATTCTTTCAAATGGATGTAAAAAATGCTTTTCTTAATGGAGAATTGGAAGAAGAAGTATATGTTGTACAACCTCTAGGTTTTATAGATTCAAAATTTCCTAATCATGTCTACAGACTTGATAAAGCACTTTATGGCCTTAAGCAAGCTCCAAGAGCATAGTATGAGACATTAGCTCAGTTTCTTCTGAAAAGTGGATTTAACAGAGGGACTATTGACAAAACTTTATTCTATCTCAACCATGGAAATGACTTACTTTTGGTGCAGATATATGTTGATGATATCATTTTTGGTTCTACAAATGATAGACTTTGTAAAAGGTTTGCCAAACTAATGCAGTCAAGATATCAAATGAGTATGATGGGAGAATTTAGCTATTTTCTGGGCCTTCAAGTCAAGCAAAATGCAGAAGGAACTTTTATTTGTCAATCTAAGTACACCAGAAATTTATTGAAGAAATTTGGAATGCAAGACTGTTCAAGTGCATCCAATCCTATGGCCATTGCAACAAAACTGGATAAGAATATTGGTACATCAGTAGATATTACTGATTACAGAGGTATGATTGGCTCACTACTCTATCTAACTACAAGTAGACCTGATATCATGTATGCTACCTGTCTTTGTGCAAGATTTCAAGCAGATCCAAGAGAACCTCACTTAACAGCTGTGAAAAGAATTTTCAAGTACCTTAAGGGTACAACTGGTCTAGGATTGTGGTATCCTAGGGAAACAAACTTTAAGCTAATAGGTTACTCAGATGCAGATTTTGCAAGGTGCAAAATTGATAGGAAAAGCACAAGTGGAAGCTGCCAATTTCTTGGAGGCAGATTAGTTTCTTGGTTTAGCAAGAAACAAAAGTCAATTTCCACATCAACTGCAGAGGCAGAGTACATTGCTGCAGAAAGCTGTTGTGCATAAATTCTTTGGATGAAGAATCAGTTACTGGATTATGGCTTAGAATTTTCTAAAATCCCTATTTACTGTGATAATCAAAGTGCTATTGCTATGATAGGTAATCCAGTTCAACACTCAATGACAAAGCACATCAGCATTAGGTACCACTTCATAAGGGAACATATGATGAAAGGTACAGTGGAATTGTATTTTGTTCCAAAAGATCAACAACTAGCAGATATCTTCACAAAACCACTGTGTGAAGCTACTTTTACAAGATTGGTAAATGAACTTGGAATGGTTTCAGGTTCTTTCTCTAAATCTGCTTAGTTTATGTTCTGATACATAAGACTTTATGATCAGTATTTACATATATTACTATCTTTATGTAATCTGTGCTTAAATTGAAATTTACTTAAGTGCTGATTGTTGTCTGATGTGAATTTCTAAACTCTGATAGTGATATGAATGTTTCTGTAACTATTCAATCCAATGAGGATAAATGTGCTAGATGCTGACCTAGTAGTCTCTAATATACTAATGATCCCATGTTTGAAGTAATTGTTTATGTGAAAATCTTTTAACACAAACAAATTCTGATATTGAGCTTGGTTAGGTTTACTTTATGTATCTTCTTACTGAGTCAAAAACTAGAATAGTGCTTCTTATCTGTTAAGTTCTGATGTTGGTAAATCTTATGGATGTACTAAGTGCTGATAAGCCTCACTTATCAAAAGAAAAAGTAAAGAAAAGAAATAAATATCAGGTACTCCTTTGAGATCTAGAGACAAATGTACGTGGAAGGGAAGACCCAAGTGCATTGCTGGTATTAAGTAATATGCATTAGAAAAGAAAAATAAAATTTTCTTGGTGACTTTTCACATTCTCTAATTACTGGAGAAATACTCTGATAATAGCATAAATTCTGATAAGCAGTCGTGACTCACTTACACTGAGAAGCCACTGTAAAAAGGAATTTCAAAAGATGTATAAAATAAGCACAAAACAGTCGAGGTGGACTCATGCATGAACTCATTATATAGTAGACTACAGACTAGTGACAGATTTTGAGCAAAGTTCTTAGTTATGCCTTATTTCTAAGATGTACTGAAGTGAATCAGACTTTACTCTTTGTCTGATATTTAGCTTAACGCACACACTTACACTCTATATGAATGATTAAAATTACTGTGGTGATCAATATTTTTTTAGATGAACAGTTTAAGTGTTATTTGCATAAATTCTAAGGACAAGTTCTGATGGAAGTTCTGATGATTAAGTTCTGCTGCAACCATATCAGTATTTGTGTGAAGAATTACAGAAATAAATATTCACTTTTTGAGTACATGAGCCATATTCTGATGACCTTTAAATTATGGTAATAATCAAGTTCTGATGCTTACGTGGCAGTATTTATTTCCTTGATTTATTTTTAGGTCAATACTTGAACGATTATATTTTATCAAAATATTGGTTTATGTGAGATAAAGACAGTAATCATCATTTGTTTAGTGGGAATAGTTTTTTTAAAAAAAAAACTGCATGTGCATAGTAATCATTACTTATTTCCCGTGACCATTAACTTTTGTCTTAACTACTGCATGGCTGACAGGTGTAAAGTATGTTCCACTTCTCAGTAACTGCTGTCAAGTGGAGTGTATAAGTAAAAGAGATAAAAGATTTCAAAATCTTTTACTTACTTTTCTTTCTATACTCTCTCTCTTTTTCTTATTCTCTCTATATTCACTGACAGTTTTTACACAGGCATTTTACCAAATACCTTTTAGGCACTTCAAATTCTCACTTCTTTTTTATGGGCACCCAAGGATATAATCTTTAATGGAGCAAAGTTCGTCCCCAACAACTATGCTGCCATTCTCACTAAGAGTGAAGCTCCTTCGGAACTTCATTTTATTCAGGATTTCTTATCTCATAGTGAAATTGGGTTCGCTTTAACGCAGCCATCCTATTTATCTGGAACTCAAGTTCTGACATTTTGGCGTACAGGACTTTATGATGATGGTGGTAAGGATGGGATTCCAAGCATCGTGTTTACAGCAAAGGAGGTTGAGTATGTTGTTACTCCGGCAACAGTTCGAAGAGCTCTACACCTACCTGAAAACTGTCAATTCAGTTCTGCTGTGGAGGAGCCATTGCTACAGAATATGATGGCTAATCTTGGGTATGAACAGAGTTTGGCTAAGTTGGGTCAACTCAAACGCCCATATATTCGAAATGAATGGAGCTTCTTCTTCGATTACATCATGAAGACTTTTTCCAACAAATGCTCAAATTTTGATGCCATTCCTATTATGACACAACAAATTGGGTATGCACTCTTAAACCAGTCTCATTTTGATTATGCAAAGACTGTGTTATGTTTTATAGGAGATAGAATGAAAGAGTACAGGAATGTAGTTTACTTTGCTAGGTTCTTTTAGTTAATCTACAGTCATTGTTCTTCAGAAGAACCACAATTAGCAAGTGAACAGATAGAACCATTTAGATTAGCTAAGAGGGCTTTTACTGATCTCTTAACTGCTGACAACAAGAAGGGAGTTTTGAGACCCCTTAGAATTCCTTTATCATTAAAGCAAGCTCTGGTAAATGTTGATTCTGATACCTATTCATTGCTATATCCTGATGTCCAACCCACCAACATACAACAGCCATCAACACCTACTACTGTCACTCAACAAACACTCACATCAGAACATGCCAACCAATCATCAACACATAATCAAGTGAAACCTTCTCCTTCTAGAGCAAAGAGGACTAAGACAGTACCTCAGTTACAGCAGAAAAGATGGAAGATGATTTTAAGAGATGAGTCTGATGATGTGGTACAGGTTCAACCATCAGAATCTGTTGCTGAAGTAGCTGAGAAGGTCATTTCTCAGACAGCACAAGAAACTGGGAGTTCTAGGCCCCTAAAAAGGCTTAAAAGCTAAACTCTGATGATCAAGCTCCCAGAGTCTCTCCATCAGCTAAGAGACTTAAAAATCGAAGAGCAAGGAGGGCTGTAGAATCATCAATCTCTGAAGAAGGAATGGAAGTAGCAGCTGAGGAAGGAGGTCAGGAATCCAT
This sequence comes from Apium graveolens, assembly GCF_009905375.1. Classification (NCBI taxonomy): domain Eukaryota; kingdom Viridiplantae; phylum Streptophyta; class Magnoliopsida; order Apiales; family Apiaceae; genus Apium; species Apium graveolens. Next base: position 1,018 of record NW_027417726.1, on the reverse strand, counting down.
GATCTCAAAAGACCCAATTGTGATTGAATCTTTTCCCACTACTGAACCAGACTTTACTGAAGCTCACAAATCTCCTATTTTAGAGCCAGAGAATACTCAAGAACACATGCCTACACCTCCTGTGTCTCCTATCATTGATCAAGTACATGCTGATACTTCAGGTACAAGTGCTGAAATAGATATTCACAACTTGAATGTGCCTGAGGTTCTGTACTTGGAAGCTCCAACCATTCCTCAGCAAACTCCACCAGCAACTCCACTGCTAGATGCTGATGTTCATGCAGATGAATCTTCTATTGCTTCACATACAGTTATTCTATCACAAGATGCTGATACTGAAGATTCTGCAAGTTCTGTTGAAATAAATGCTGAAAATACTGGTGAAGCTGCTACAAATGAAAATGCTGATGTAGCTGGTCCTTCAGGACATGCACCTCTACAAAAAGTTGATAAAGCTGATTTGATTAAAAAGTTTGTGAGAGAGGATGCACCAGTACCTTGGTGTGAAACCTCCACAGGAAGAGAATGGATCAAGGAGTGGAACAAAGTTGATTTTGTTCCTACTGCAAATATTCTTGCTGAGCACCTGGTTAAAGCTGATGAGATGCTGATGAATGATGACTTCAAAGTACAACTCAGAGTTACTGAATTGAGTACCAGGAACCTTCAAGGTCAACACTCAATGACTCAAGCCAAGGTGAACAAAATTCAAGAAACACTGATTCAGCAAGACATGAATGTCAAATTGGAAAAGAAAAGGTTTTTTAAGCCAGCATTTGACCGTATTGGGTATATAGAAAAGACTCAAGAAAAGCAGCAAGCTCAAATATCTGATATTTTAAAGAATCAAGCTGCTTAACAAGACCAACTCATTGAAATCCAAAACTCTGTGAAATTACTTGTCTCCCTGCTTCTACCAGATGATGCCAAAAAGGGGGAGAAAGTAATTAAGTTCAAATGAAAAACCGATCAACCACTGAAGGGTAAGGATGATGATAATGATGACCAGGGAAACTCT
>NW_027417725.1:0-32597 GCF_009905375.1 Apium graveolens | reverse complement strand
GCGATAAGTTCTATTATGGGCTAATCGTGATCATGGGGTTGCAACGGATTTATTATGAAATTCTTTAGTTAATTGTTTAATACTTTAGTGTGTGATGATTGCATGATATCTAGTATTGGTTGTGCGTATTCGTCTTATATGCGTCGCGAACATATAAGATAGGGTGTTAATCTCTTGTGAAGCGACGGTGGATCTTGAGATTTAGAACTTGCCATGCTAGCATAGGTTCATGTACGTTGTGCATGATTAGTGGGTAACTCTAACAGTTTTATTTGCCCTATGTAATCAAAAGGAATAACTTGTGCTTAAATCGTTGTGTTGTCAATTTCTGTAGACATATAGGAACTCAACATAATTGATAACTATTCAACTTCTATCTTAATTGTGGATGTTTGGTAGAATGGTATTAGTACAATGAAAGTTGGCTTTTATCAGTTCCGTGTTATTCGATTAATATCATCACTGTCACATGCTAAAGGTAATAACAATGGCTATAGAAGGAAGTAATAATGAAGTTGTGATCTCATGAGTGTTTTATTATTGATAAATTGAAGTGTTAGTTAAGTGGTTAATTAAGTAGTTAATTATAATTAATATTTAATCAACAATTTTAAGTGTTATCTTAATATTGAGAAGTAATCATACATTGGTGAGTGAGTTTAATTAGACAATAACTTAGTCTGAGTCTCTGAGGGAACGAACTAGAAAGTATTCTATATTACTTGCGAACGCGTATACTTGCGTGAATATTAGTGCATGTTTTCGCCCTAACAAAGAACAAACTCCAACCAAGCCCACCAAAACTGAAGAAACTCCAAAGACTCAAATCCATAATCAATATGAGACTATTAGGGTTCCCATACTGAGACCTTCTGAGTATCCCATATGAAAAGTGAGGATGACTATGTTTCTGGAAGCTACATATCCAGAATACCTTGACGGAATTAATGAAGGATCACATAAGCCAACCAAGCTCTCTGTTGTAGTTGTAGATCAGCCAGCAAAGACTGTACTAAAGGAGAAAAGTGAGTATACAGCTGAAGATATCTCATCCATTGCCAAGGATGCAAAGGTAAGGCATTTGTTGCATAGTGCCATTGATAATGTCATGTCAAACAGGGTAATTAACTGCAAGACTGCAAAGGAGATATGGGATGCCTTGGAGACAAGATGCCAGGGAACTGATGCAATTAAGAAGAACATGAGGACTATACTCACTCAAGAGTATGAGCACTTTGACTCAAAACCTGATGAGTCATTAACTGGTTTATATGACAGATTTGTCAAACTCTTGAATGATCTGTTACTGGTGGATAAGGAATATGATCTTGAAGATACTAATCTTAAATTTCTTTTAGCTCTTCCTGAAAGTTGGGATTTGAAGGCAACTACTATAAGAGACAACTATGCTCTTGATGAAACTACTCTTGATGAAATTTATGGTATGCTCAAAACTCATGAACTTGAGATGGATCAAAGAAGCAAGAGGCATGGGATAAAGTCAAGAACAGTTGCTTTTAAGGCTGAGGAGGAATTCCCCAAAGTGGCTGCCTCAAAGAAAGGCAAAGGAAAGGCTCTGATCACAATGTCTGATTCAGATTCATCAAGTTCTGATAATGATGAAGATTCAGAAACTGAAAGTCTATCTGAGATGGATGCTGATGAAGAGATGATGAGATTGTGTGCTCTTATGGTGAAGGGTATCACAAAGATAGCCTACAGGAAATTCAGAAGGGGAAAGAAGTTTTCCAGGATAAGTGGAAGTTCTGATAAGAAGGGATTCAGAAAATCTGAAGGCAAAGCAGGAAAGTCTGACAGAGGAGATTACTCAAATGTTAAATGCTACAATTATGGTGAGAAAGGCCACATATCTCCTGATTGCAAGAAAGGAAAAGGTGACAAAGGCAAGGCACTTGTCACAAAGAAGAAAAACTGGACAGACACTTCAGATGCTGAAGATGAGGTGAACTATGCCTTGATGGCAAATGCTGATAGCAGTTCTCATGCTGTTGAGTTAAAGGTACCTCAAACAACTTATGCTTTTCATACTGATGATATTACTGAGTTGAGATCATATCTTAAAACCATATTCATTAGCTATAGAGATCAGACTTTAACATGTGATAGGTTAACTTCTGAAAATCTGGCCTTTAAGAAAAGGAATGACTATTTAGAAAAGGAGTTAGTTATGTTCCATCAAACTCAGAAAGAAAGAGATGATGCTTTTTATGTTAAAGATGAAGTGTTAAAATTGAATCAATCTCTAAAAACTGAGTTAGAAAAGGTAAGAGAGATTATCAGGACTTGGACTAACTCTGGTAGAACAACTCAGAATTTACTAAGTAGTGGAAACTGGAAAGAGGGCTTAGGTTATGGAGATGATAAAAGTGAAACAGGAACTGAACAAATCAAGCCAATTATTGTTAAACAGACTAATAATCCAAAGGTAAATCCTGTTAAGTTTGTAGCTAAAACTGTAAAGTCTGATTCTGAAAAGATGAAAGATATTGAGACAAAAGTTAAGGCAGAGTCAGCTTCTGATAAGTTAAAACAGGATAAACCGGCTGAAGTTAACATAAGCTTAATGACAAAGAAGCAGCTTAAGTATAAGCTGAAAGAGATTAAGAATATAAACAAGGTAAAGCCACCTAGGAAAAATAGGAATGGAAAGGAAGGTGTGAATAAAAGCAATAATTATAAGCCTGTTCCTAATGCTCCTAGAAAGAAATGCTATAATTGTGGAAACTCTAATCATCTTGCTTCTTTTTGCAGGAAGAATAAGGATATCAACTCTTTACCTCCTAATCAGGAGTTAAAAGTCAGTCTGTTAGGTTTAAACCACAAAATCCTTGTTTTCATTGTGGTAGTTTATGGCATTCCATTTATACTTGTAAGGAATATCATAGTTTGTACTATGATTATTATCAAATAAAACCTTCTTTAAAGAAAGTTAGCATTATTCCTTCTAGTATAAGTTCTGATACTATAAATTCTGATAAGAAAAATGTTAACATAAACTCTGATGTTAAATCCGCTGCAAATGTTAACAAACTTAATAAGGCCAAAGGATCCAAGAAAGTCTGGGTCCTTAAAACTAATCATTAGTTGTCTTTGTGATTGCAGGGCAACAGGAAAAATATCCTAGTTCTGGACAGTGGATGTTCAGGACATATGACTGGAAATAAAGCCCTGCTATCAAACTTTGTGGAGAAAGCTGGCCTAGGAGTTTCTTATGGAGATGGAAACATGGGAAAAACTCTGGGATATGGCAATACCAATCTTGGGAATGTCATCATTGAAAAAGTAGCTCTAGTCTCAGGACTCAAACACAATCTACTAAGTGTTAGTCAAATCCGTGACAGAGGTTATCATGTGGATTTCTTTGAAGAACACTGTGAAGTTGTAAGCAAATCTACCGGAAAAGTTGTTCTAAAAGGATACATGCATGGTAACATTTATGAAGCCAAGCTTTCAACAAGTTCTGATGGTTCTGCAATCTGTCTGTTAAGAAGAGCATCAATTGAAGAAAGCTGGGATTGGCACAAGAAACTCTCTCATTTAAATTTCAACAATATAAATGAACTAGTCAAGAAAGATCTTGTGAGAGGACTGCCAAAATCAGTATTTGCTCCTGATGACCTTTGTGATTCATGTTAAAAGACAAAACAAAGAAAATCTTCATTCAAGAGCAAGACTGAATCTTCAATTCTTGAGCCTTATCACCTACTACATGTTGATCTATTTGGTCCAGTGAATGTCATGTCTATTGTAAAGAAGATATATGCTACGGTCATAGTAGATGAGTTTACCAGATACACATGGGTGTATTTCTTGCACATAAAAAGTGAAATTGCATCTATCTTGATTGATCATGTCAAACAACTGGATAAATTGGTCAAAGACTCTATGAAAATTATAAGAAGTGATAATGGCACTGAGTTCAAGAATATGATTATGGAAGAGTTCTGCAAAGACCATGGAATAAAGCAGGAATTCTCTGCTCCTGGAACTCCACAGCAAAATGGAGTTGTTGAAAGAAAGAATAGAACTCTTATTGAAGCTGCACGAACTATGCTTGATGAAGCAAAGTTACCAACCTACTTTTGGGCTGAAGCTGTGCAGACTGCTTGTTTTACTCAGAATGCAACACTTATCAACAAGCATGGAAAGACACCATATAAGATGGTGAAGAAAAAAAAGCCAAATCTGAAGTACTTTCATGTATTTGGATGCGAGTGTTTTGTTCTTAAGACTCATCCTGAACAACTATCCAAATTTGATCTAAAAGCTGATGAAGGAATTTTTGTTGGATATCCACTTTCTACAAAAGCCTTCAGAGTCTACAATTTAAGAACAAGGGTTGTCATGGAATCTATCAATGTCTCTTTTGATGATAAGAATATTATTGGACTTGAAGACTTCAATGATCATGATCAGCTGAGATTTGAGAATGAAGTTTTAAATTCTGATTTTGTAAATTCTGATAGTCTAAATCCTGATGCTGCAAACTCTGATGGGTTAAACTCAGATGTTATTGAAACTATGGTGACTACGCCAAAGGAAAATGCACCTGTGCAGGGGGAGCATATTGAAGATCCAACCACATCTCAAGAAGCATCAGAATCTAGAACATGTTCTTCAAGTTCTGATTCATCAAGTTCTGATGGGCCAAGTTCTGATTAATTCTGGAAACTCAAATTCTGATTCATCAATTTTTGATGGGCCAAGTTCTAATAATTCTGGAAACTCAAATTCTGAAGGATCCAACTCAGAGAGCATAATTTCAGGGGAAGTATCAGAAAATGTTGATGGAGACGGCAAGGATCATGGGGGAGCATCCAGTTCTAGAGATAACCTTCCATCTGCAAGGAAGTGGACTAAAGCACATACACCTGACTTGATTATTGGAGATCCTAAAGCAGCTATTAGAACTAGAACAAAAACATGAAATGAATGTCTCTATCATTCTTTTCTTTCTCAGTCTGAACCAAAGAAAGTGGAAGAAGCTCTTCAAGATGCTGAGTGGGTGCAAGCAATGCAGGAAGAGTTAAATGAATTTGAAAGAAATAAAGTCTGGACCCTAGTGCCAAGACCAAAGAATAGATCTGTTGTTGGTACAAAGTGGGTTTTCAGAAATAAAACTGATAGTGATGGCATAATTACAAGAAATAAAGCAAGGATGGTTGCTAAAGGATACTCTCAACATGAGGGAATTGATTATGATGAAACATTTGCACCAGTTGCTAGATTGGAAGCCATAAGGATATTTCTGGCTTATGCTGCTCACAAAAAGTTTAAATTCTTTCAAATGGATGTAAAAAATGCTTTTCTTAATGGAGAATTGGAAGAAGAAGTATATGTTGTACAACCTCTAGGTTTTATAGATTCAAAATTTCCTAATCATGTCTACAGACTTGATAAAGCACTTTATGGCCTTAAGCAAGCTCCAAGAGCATAGTATGAGACATTAGCTCAGTTTCTTCTGAAAAGTGGATTTAACAGAGGGACTATTGACAAAACTTTATTCTATCTCAACCATGGAAATGACTTACTTTTGGTGCAGATATATGTTGATGATATCATTTTTGGTTCTACAAATGATAGACTTTGTAAAAGGTTTGCCAAACTAATGCAGTCAAGATATCAAATGAGTATGATGGGAGAATTTAGCTATTTTCTGGGCCTTCAAGTCAAGCAAAATGCAGAAGGAACTTTTATTTGTCAATCTAAGTACACCAGAAATTTATTGAAGAAATTTGGAATGCAAGACTGTTCAAGTGCATCCAATCCTATGGCCATTGCAACAAAACTGGATAAGAATATTGGTACATCAGTAGATATTACTGATTACAGAGGTATGATTGGCTCACTACTCTATCTAACTACAAGTAGACCTGATATCATGTATGCTACCTGTCTTTGTGCAAGATTTCAAGCAGATCCAAGAGAACCTCACTTAACAGCTGTGAAAAGAATTTTCAAGTACCTTAAGGGTACAACTGGTCTAGGATTGTGGTATCCTAGGGAAACAAACTTTAAGCTAATAGGTTACTCAGATGCAGATTTTGCAGGGTGCAAAATTGATAGGAAAAGCACAAGTGGAAGCTGCCAATTTCTTGGAGGCAGATTAGTTTCTTGGTTTAGCAAGAAACAAAAGTCAATTTCCACATCAACTGCAGAGGCAGAGTACATTACTGCAGAAAGCTGTTGTGCATAAATTCTTTGGATGAAGAATCAGTTACTGGATTATGGCTTAGAATTTTCTAAAATCCCTATTTACTGTGATAATCAAAGTGCTATTGCTATGATAGGTAATCCAGTTCAACACTCAATGACAAAGCACATCAGCATTAGGTACCACTTCATAAGGGAACATATGATGAAAGGTACAGTGGAATTTTATTTTGTTCCAAAAGATCAACAACTAGCAGATATCTTCACAAAACCACTGTGTGAAGCTACTTTTACAAGATTGGTAAATGAACTTGGAATGGTTTCAGGTTCTTTCTCTAAATCTGCTTAGTTTATGTTCTGATACATAAGACTTTATGATCAGTATTTACATATATTACTATCTTTATGTAATCTGTGCTTAAATTGAAATTTACTTAAGTGCTGATTGTTGTCTGATGTGAATTTCTAAACTCTGATAGTGATATGAATGTTTCTGTAACTATTCAATCCAATGAGGATAAATGTGCTAGATGTTGACCTAGTAGTCTCTAATATACTAATGATCCCATGTTTGAAGTAATTGTTTATGTGAAAATCTTTTAACACAAACAAATTCTGATATTGAGCTTGGTTAGGTTTACTTTATGTATCTTCTTACTGAGTCAAAAACTAGAATAGTGCTTCTTATCTGTTAAGTTCTGATGTTGGTAAATCTTATGGATGTACTAAGTGCTGATAAGCCTCACTTATCAAAAGAAAAAGTAAAGAAAAGAAATAAATATCAGGTACTCCTTTGAGATCTAGAGACAAATGTACGTGGAAGGGAAGACCCAAGTGCATTGCTGGTATTAAGTAATATGCATTAGAAAAGAAAAATAAAATTTTCTTGGTGACTTTTCACATTCTCTAATTACTGGAGAAATACTCTGATAATAGCATAAATTCTGATAAGCAGTCGTGACTCACTTACACTGAGAAGCCACTGTAAAAAGGAATTTCAAAAGATGTATAAAATAAGCACAAAACAGTCGAGGTGGACTCATGCATGAACTCATTATATAGTAGACTACAGACTAGTGACAGATTTTGAGCAAAGTTCTTAGTTATGCCTTATTTCTAAGATGTACTGAAGTGAATCAGACTTTACTCTTTGTCTGATATTTAGCTTAACGCACACACTTACACTCTATATGAATGATTAAAATTACTGTGGTGATCAATATTTTTTTAGATGAACAGTTTAAGTGTTATTTGCATAAATTCTAAGGACAAGTTCTGATGGAAGTTCTGATGATTAAGTTCTGCTGCAACCATATCAGTATTTGTGTGAAGAATTACATAAATAAATATTCACTTTTTGAGTACATGAGCCATATTCTGATGACCTTTAAATTATGGTAATAATCAAGTTCTGATGCTTACGTGGCAGTATTTATTTCCTTGATTTATTTTTAGGTCAATACTTGAACGATTATATTTTATCAAAATATTGGTTTATGTGAGATAAAGACAGTAATCATCATTTGTTTAGTGGGAACAGTTTTTTTAAAAAAAAAACTGCATGTGCATAGTAATCATTACTTATTTCCCGTGACCATTAACTTTTGTCTTAACTACTGCATGGCTGACAGGTGTAAAGTATGTTCCACTTCTCAGTAACTGTTGTCAAGTGGAGTGTATAAGTAAAAGAGATAAAAGATTTCAAAATCTTTTACTTACTTTTCTTTCTATACTCTCTCTCTTTTTCTTATTCTCTCTATATTCACTGACAGTTTTTACACAGGCATTTTACCAAATACCTTTTAGGCACTTCAAATTCTCACTTCTTTTTTATGAGCACCCAAGGATATAATCTTTAATGGAGCAAAGTTCATCCCCAACAACTATGCTGCCATTCTCACTAAGAGTGAAGCTCCTTCGGAACTTCATTTTATTCAGGATTTCTTATCTCATAGTGAAATTGGGTTCGCTTTAACGCAGCCATCCTATTTATCTGGAACTCAAGTTCTGACATTTTGGCGTACAGGACTTTATGATGATGGTGGTAAGGATGGGATTCCAAGCATCGTGTTTACAGCAAAGGAGGTTGAGTATGTTGTTACTCCGGCAACAGTTCGAAGAGCTCTACACCTACCTGAAAACTGTCAATTCAGTTCTGCTGTGGAGGAGCCATTGCTACAGAATATGATGGCTAATCTTGGGTATGAACAGAGTTTGGCTAAGTTGGGTCAACTCAAACGCCCATATATTCGAAATGAATGGAGCTTCTTCTTCGATTACATCATGAAGACTTTTTCCAACAAATGCTCAAATTTTGATGCCATTCCTATTCTGACACAACAAATTGGGTATGCACTCTTAAACCAGTCTCATTTTGATTATGCAAAGACTGTGTTATGTTTTATAGGAGATAGAATGAAAGAGTACAAGAATGTAGTTTACTTTGCTAGGTTCTTTTAGTTAATCTACAGTCATTGTTCTTCAGAAGAACCACAATTAGCAAGTGAACAGATAGAAACATTTAGATTAGCTAAGAGGGCTTTTACTGATCTCTTAACTGCTGACAACAAGAAGGGAGTTTTGAGACCCCTTAGAATTCCTTTATCATTAAAGCAAGCTCTGGTAAATGTTGATTCTGATACCTATTCATTGCTATATCCTGATGTCCAACCCACCAACATACAACAGCCATCAACACCTACTACTGTCACTCAACAAACACTCACATCAGAACATGCCAACCAATCATCAACACATAATCAAGTGAAGCCTTCTCCTTCTAGAGCAAAGAGGACTAAGACAGTACCTCAGTTACAGCAGAAAAGAAGGAAGATGATTTTAAGAGATGAGTCTGATGATGTGGTACAGGTTCAACCATCAGAATCTGTTGCTGAAGTAGCTGAGAAGGTCATTTCTCAGACAGCACAAGAAACTGGGAGTTCTAGGCCCCTAAAAAGGCTTAAAAGCTAAACTCTGATGATCAAGCTCCCAGAGTCTCTCCATCAGCTAAGAGACTTAAAAATCGAAGAGCAAGGAGGGCTGTAGAATCATCAATCTCTGAAGAAGGAATGGAAGTAGCAGCTGAGGAAGGAGGTCAGGAATCCATGATCTCAAAAGACCCAATTGTGATTGAATCTCTTCCCACTACTGAACCAGACTTTACTGAAGCTCACAAATCTCCTATTTTAGAGCCAGAGAATACTCAAGAACACATGCCTACACCTCCTGTGTCTCCTATCATTGATCAAGTACATGCTGATACTTCAGGTACAAGTGCTGAAATAGATATTCACAACTTGAATGTGCCTGAGGTTCTGTACTTGGAAGCTCCAACCATTCCTCAGCAAACTCCACCAGCAACTCCACTGCTAGATGCTGATGTTCATGCAGATGAATCTTCTATTGCTTCACATACAGTTATTCTATCACAAGATGCTGATACTGAAGATTCTGCAAGTTCTGTTGAAATAAATGCTGAAAATACTGGTGAAGCTGCTACAAATGAAAATGCTGATGTAGCTGGTCCTTCAGGACATGCACCTCTACAAAAAGTTGATAAAGCTGATTTGATTAAAAAGTTTGTGAGAGAGGATGCACCAGTACCTTGGTGTGAAACCTCCACAGGAAGAGAATGGATCAAGGAGTGGAACAAAGTTGATTTTGTTCCTACTGCAAATATTCTTGCTGAGCACCTGGTTAAAGCTGATGAGATGCTGATGAATGATGACTTCAAAGTACAACTCAGAGTTACTGAATTGAGTACCAGGAACCTTCAAGGTCAACACTCAATAACTCAAGCCAAGGTGAACAAAATTCAAGAAACACTGATTCAGCAAGACATGAATGTCAAATTGGAAAAGAAAAGGTTTTTTAAGCCAGCATTTGACCGTATTGGGTATATAGAAAAGACTCAAGAAAAGCAGCAAGCTCAAATATCTGATATTTTAAAGAATCAAGCTGCTTAACAAGACCAACTCAATGAAATCCAAAACTCTGTGAAATTGCTTGTCTCCCTGCTTCTACCAGATGATGCCAAAAAGGGGGAGAAAGTAATTAAGTTCAAATGAAAAACTGATCAACCACTGAAGGGTAAGGATGATGATAATGATGACCAGGGAAACTCTGAAAAGGGTAGAGGTCATGGTCAAGGCAAAGGCTCTTCATCCAAGAAAGCAAGAACTTCTACACAGAGATCAAGCTCTGATGCTGATAAAAGAATAGGTTCTGATAAGCAAGTTCTGACTAAGCCTGATGTTCTAATAAAAGGTGAAAGTCAAGAATCACAGAAGTTTATGTAGACACTGAAGCTCAAGGGGAAGGAAACAACAGACTACTATCAAGACCCCAAGATACAGAAGCTGGATGAAGAAATTTCAAAAAGACTATTTCTCAAAGATAATCCAGGAATGGACTTTAAAAGTCTGAAGGAAGAAGAAGCCAGACTTAAAGCAGAAAATGTAAAATCCAAGTCTAAAGCTTCTATTACTATAAAGAAACCTCCAAAGCCTAAGGGCATTGTGATTAAAGAGAAGACAAACTCTGAGGCAACCAAATCTGAATCCAAAGCCAAATCACAAGTAGAGGTAGATCCAAGGTTCAAGGGCAAAGCTAAAGTTAATGATTCTGTAAAAATCTATCTGCCAACCATGGATGAAGAAATAATTGCTGAAGAAGATACTAGTCTTACTCTGAAGAAAAAGAAGATTTCTCAATCAACCTCTAACATGGCTCGAGTTGTTCAGAGTCAAGATATAGTAAGTTCTGATATGACAATGAAGCAAGAAACCTCTGACAGAGCTCAAGTTATCTTGATATCAGAAGATAAAGGAAAGGAAACCTCTGACATTGCTCATGTTAAACCTTTAAAAATTCTACTACCTGGGTTTACTAAAGCTCAACAATCTGCTCAACCTATGAAGACTTCAACAAATGTTTTTAAGGGTAGATTGCTTCAAGGGAAGGAAGCTAGAGATAAAACAGGACTGGGTAATGCTGATGAGAAAAGAGTAAAAAACTCTACCTTAGATCCTACATCTCTTTCTGAACCAGGAGTAGGGAAAACTCCAGAAAGACTAAATCAATTGTAGTCTGTACAGATGGTTTATAATTCCAAGCTGAAAGAAGACATAATGCTTTATTTTATGACAGATGGAAGAGTATTCCAGATAAGAAATGATGCAATTCGGTTGAAGTATTATGAAGAACTGTAACATGTTTTATTTCTACTTCAAGTGAAGAACAAGTCAACATATGGTGCTGCCAGTTACTTAAAATCTGTTATTCAAAGGCAGAAGAAACTTTACTCTGTAAAGTCTGACAAACCATACTATCCAAAGTACAGAGCTCACAATGGTGAATTAGTTGAGATGAAGCCTAATACTGCCAAGATCACTACATTTCTGGGTATTAAGGGTGTTGAATTTAATCTGGAGTCTGACAAAGCTTATCTGATCAGACTGGATCAGGAAATAAGGAAAGCAAAGATTAATGATCTCAGGGCTGCTATCTTTCAGACAGGAGAATATACAGTTGAACTTAAAGATGCTAAAAGGAGGATGATAAATGAACTTGAATATGCTGAGAGAACTCTTTTGAAGAACTATCTCAGAACAACTCCTGACATTCAAGAGATCAAACACTGAAGCCAAGTCAAGAACTACAACTGTTAAATTTTAAAGGATATACAGGCTAAAGCTGATATTAGACTTTAAGGATGGTAAAAGCTACAAGGACTGTGAGTTGTAGTTATCTAGTCAAATTCTTATATGCATTTGTACTTAATGTTTTTGACATCATCAAATATCTATTGAACTTGCATATAATGCTAATTTACAAGTTGGGGGAGATTGTTAGATATATTTGTGATATCATGTCTAATAATGATTTGTGTTTAGTTTTCAGATCTTGACTAACAGGACAAATCAGGAGTTAACTGGAAATCAGTACTTATACTGAAGTCAGAATTAAGATATCAGAACTTAAGATATCAGAAGATATTTATCAGAAGATAATATCAGGACTTAAGAAGACTTTCAGATAAGGAAGGCGGCTGATTGAAGGAAAGAAGATCAAGACTAAAACAAGAAGAGATATGCATGGAGAAGAATTCTATGAAGAATAGAAGACTTGGTGGAAAAGATAACTAGTTGATATATTTTAGGATGCAAAATTATATTCGATATCAATTAGAAGATTATCTTGTAACTGTGTGTCTATATAAACACAGCATAGGGTTTACACTATAAGTGATATGATAATCGAGAATATTATTCATTGTAACCCTAGCAGTTCTCGTGATATTTGTTCATCACTGAGAGAGAACAGTTCCATTGCAATACTGTTTTATTAATAAGATTATTCTGTGTTACATACTTGTGTTCTTAATTCGATTTGATTATACTATACACTGTATTCAACCCCCTTCTACAGTGTGTGTGACCTAACACATTACCTAAGCATTTTTCTTATGTTCATGTCGTACTGCCCTTGTATTTAATTCATGTGCTACCGCCCCGGTGTTTAGTTCACGTGGTACCTGTTGATTTGTTATGAGTATTTTATTTTTCAAAATTCATATTATGTTGGAGTCAATATGTTGTTTACGTTTTGATTCGAGAATCATAAAGAAATAACTTTTAGGGATATATTTTTTATTCTATTGTATAATTAAAATAATATGTTTATTAAATAATTATTTTAATCACTAACTTATACTCTATAATTTTTCATTCTACAATAGAACCTTAATATTATTCTCAGTATATTTTCTGATTTTGTATTTTTGAATGTGATTTTGTACTTCTGTATTTTGTCAGCTATTTAGGTAATAAAGTATATACTGTAGAACTAGGAAAACTATATATTGTTATGCACTTACTTTGATGCTCTCATATTTTGGTATTCTCCGATTCATCAGATGCAGAAGTACTATCGAGCTGGGAAGTTTGATAACTGTTCAGGGAAGTTGAGTGGTTTTGTATATTGTTTAACTCCGAAAACAAAGAGATCTTCTGAAGTGGAGGAAATCTTAGAAGCCCGTGAAAAGGAAAATTTCCATATTTGGTTATTCCAAACACCAGAGGAAGCGACATCTAATTTGCATTTAGCGTTGGAGGAAGAGTGATTGACGAAACACGCTCTTGTTTACTTCCCGAAGCAGTATGGGCACTTATAACCACGTCGTATTGGATTCCGCCGAGAAAAAATAAGTACCTGATGTTATTTTCCGATCATGCTTGCACCTGGCTTATTTATATTTATAGCATTTCCCTTTTATATTTTCAGATACGAAGGAAACACATCCAGAGCAGCGGAAGAGTGAACTGGCATCTATTTGCAGTCTTGCTCTATATTCGAGTATCTTTGGAGTTGGGAGCCTCTTGAGCAGCTTTCTGATCTCTATTATTCAAAAGATATCCAGCGAAAAAGGTCGTAATGGTTGATTTTTGGACAAAGTAAATCAGGCATATCTTCATTACTGTTACTGGGTACTTTGTGGGGACTTGGTGCAATGGTGTTGGTATTTTAATTACTTGTATTTCGCACGATCTTACATTTATAACTGAAAACATGCTCTTAAATATTTATATTAAGTATCAAGTCCTATTATTCTTTAATGTAATGGTTTGCTTGAAAGTTTCTGCAGGGAATTTACTTAATTTCAATTAACTAGTTTATCCATAAGATTGTAACCTCTTCTTTGATCAGATTTATGCAAGGCCAAACAGAGTTGAATTTGTAGAAGAACATGCTAGACAAGTTGTAAGTGAGGGTAAAAAGAGGCCCAGACAGTTGCAGAAATCTAAAGGTAAAGATAATGTGCAATTTGATGTGGGGAAGAGAATCACTTAAATCTTCCTTCTCTAAAGCTGGCAAGCAGATGCCATCCAATCGCCTTAATATGTCCGATAAACGGATATTGTAGAGAACTTGACAACCGATATGCAATGAAACCGGAATTTAGCTCCTTGGACCTTAAGCATATATTCATTATAGTTGCTCAATTGTGTCAAACATTCGTATATAGTGACCACATATCCAACACTTTACGGTCAGTTCTTTAGATAGTGCAGATTGCAACATGTGATTGCTATGTCTTTAATTTATTTTTATAAACTACTCTCAATAAAAAATTATTGGATTATTATGTGAATATTTTAATAATAACAGACCAACATCTTAGTATCAGAAACTAAGAGATATACTGATAGAGTAAATTTCAGCATCATAACACGTTACTGTGCATTTCACAATATTTCTGAAATATAGAAGTGTTAGACAATCATTAAAAATATAATCGTTGAAACACGCTGGTAAAATCTAGAAATATTGCATGTTCTACTCATAAAATAAAATCCTTATACATATCAGTCAACTGAAATGATCTACTAAGAGAACAAACAAAACTAAGTTAGCAAATATATTTACTACCGAGAAAACTCGGGGTATCAAAGTTGTATACTTTGACCTTTCACTTTGGGCCAAAATGTGTATATTATTACAGCAGAAACTTACAATGTAGAAGACAATAGTCATGTTTAGTACAAATCATCCTATCCAAAATTAAGCCTTATGCTGAATTTAAGAATCCTTCATGAGCAATATTATGACCAGACAGCTCCACCAAGGCCATCTACAACTCTTGAAGCACCAATATTCTTTCCTACAAGATCCTCCAATATTCTTTCCTACAAGATCCTTCAATTCAATCTCAACTGGGAATCTATCATCCCTCAGCCTGAAGAAAATCTACATTTAATGTTGCAATAAAAGACAAAACAAAGCAATTTAGTATGGAAGGGGAGTGAGCACAAGTCATTATAGTCAATCAAGAGCGAGAATATTAAATATAAACTTTTGGACTCATGATACTTGCATTATTTATTTATTTTTTATTTTTTTGCTAAAGTTAGGTGCAATTTTTTATAAGAATATTATATAAGCCTAGGTTAACAGATCCTTATGAAATACTGACTCCATAAACCAATATAAACTAAAATTAATCCTCTCAAAAAAATAGACGGGCTAGAATAGTACACTACATGTGATATACAAAAGACCACATATCAAATTTATATGTTTACGGAAG
The DNA here is from genome assembly GCF_009905375.1 of Apium graveolens. Lineage (NCBI taxonomy): Eukaryota > Viridiplantae > Streptophyta > Magnoliopsida > Apiales > Apiaceae > Apium > Apium graveolens. The sequence continues at coordinate 17,335 of NW_027417725.1, read as the reverse complement.
AAGAGAAGAATAAAAGATGCAAAAGAATATAGCATTTCCTAGCTTTCAAATTTAATTAAAAAAATGGGCCATAATTTATGAGCAGAAAAAATTGACACAAAAACAAAAAAAAATAAACTACTAAAAACAGGTAGGTTTATTTATTGTTTTATAACCGTGTTTTCTAAAAAAGAATCATAAGTTGAGAAGTGTATTGCACCGGTTCACCACTAATGGAGACTTTAGAAGCACCAGTATTTTGTAGATAAGATTGAAGAAAATTTCAAAGAAGCCATGTGCTAGAAATAGTTACAAATCTATCTGCACGCAAGGAGTAGTATCACTGAGGGGGTTCTGTAAATCCATTATTTACCCATTAAAAGGTAAGCTTCATTGAAATAAAAGATTATGGAATTACATAAGTCCATTATTTATTGACTTTTAAAAGGTAAATTTTACTAAATTATAGTTATATCCTCCTTAAAAAGTCATTATCAAGCAGGCCAATGTGTTTTGCATCTGTTTGGGTCATAGACAAACAATAATGATTCAGTTTAATAAGCATGGATGAGATCATGGAAACCATCCGATTCCGATTCATAATGGTGTCAATTTCAACTTCATCAAGCTCATGGTATTTGACATGCAACAAATTTAATCAATTATCACATTATGGGGTAGCTATAATGTAAAAATACTTTACTCTACTTCCATCAATTATACCACATATATTATGACTTGTCCAACTTAGACTAATAATATACTCACAAGTACTACCTGGTTTAGCTGATATTTAAACATCAAGTACTGCCTTAAAATATTTAAAATCATCTTGTTAATGATTTCAATAGCAATTGCAGTATTGTCAACTCCTTTGAAAGATGAAAACCTGAATTAAATACACAATGTGATAAAGGATATAGGTCTTAATTTCACACTTGCACCATTCTTGGCACCTGTATTGCACCAGCTATAACATACATAGATATATAATTATGTAGTGCATATTACAATAATATATCACCAACATTCTTAAAAACTAGTGTAAGCGGTAAGACTTCAAACCAAATTTATAAAGGCAATACAACATTTGTACTTTAAAATGGAATGGAGACATCATATACTTACTTCAATTAGCATGGATGACAAGTTTCAAGGTTTATTGACTAGACGTCTCTATATAATTTTTTCCCAAAAATTACACCCGTAAGCTCTCCCGCAATACGACTAGACAATATAAATATAAATTTTCTAGTAGAATAAAAAACTAGACTATAAAATATAATTCTCTAGTAGAACAATAACTAGAAACACATAAACTAGCTTCTCTCGTAAAATCAAAATTTTACAAATAATTGAAAAGTAAAAGTATAATAAGATTTTATTGCTTGTAATGTAGAATCAATATTCACAAATAACAAATACACATGATTAAAAGTCAGAACCAGTGGATATATAAAATACTCATTTGATTCTACTGTTGAGGATATATACAAAACTACACAAATTCATATATTCTTTTACAGTAGAATCAAACATTATAAACACATAAATATACTTTTACTATAGAATCAAAATCAATATACAAGTGTAAAATCTGATTCTTGTATAGAACCATAAAATATATTATAAAATATAAAAAAATAACTTTACCTATTCGATGAAACATCTTACAACTATAATTGAAACTCAAAATTAACCTGAAAAAAAATTCAAGATTAAAAACAAATCTAAATTATCACAAAAGCCAAGATATACGAATTGAAGTTTAATAACTTTAAATTTCACCGAATGAAAATGATTGTCGGCCTTGTTGTGATGAAATCTTCAATTCTGAAGTTTAAATCGCTGATTTGTTACTGATGTTCATCGTTTTCTCTCTTTCCCTCAATCTTTCTGGTAGAGATTGTGGGTATATGTGTGTAATTGCCATAAGAGAACGGGCGTGGTTGTGGTTTTGTTTTGTTTTTCAATTAGTCTTATAGTTGATTTTAATTACAAAAATGCCACCGTATTTGGATGGCTAAGATAAAGGTTCTCTCTAGTTCTCTATATAAAAAGTTCTCCCTTGATTGTGACTATATATATACTAGCCTATAACCCGTGCGATGCACGGATTGCTTTTAGCATTCGATAGTTTTTAATAATATATTTTATAATATAATTTTCAATAGTTGAAAAATAAATTGAAGAATATAATAAGTTATAACAATATATGTTTTATAATAATTTGAGACTTGACTGAAAATAAATAATATAATATAATATGTTGTTCACAGGACCCGAGCCCTAAACCTGTAGAAATTGTTAAAATAAAGAATATAAAAGTTTAAATATAATAAGCTGTTGATGGGGTTCGAACCCTGAATTCATGAGAGCAGTTTAAATATTAATATAATAATATTTTATTATTGAAATTGTTAAAATAAAGAAATAAAAGTTTAAGTATAATAAGCTGTTGACGGGGTTCGAACCCTAAATCCATGAGAGCAGTTTAAATATTAATATAATAATATTTTATTATTGCATCCAACAGTTCTCATCTTTCTGACTTTAGATCTGACGGTTGTTATTTGTCGTACCAAACAATTATACCGAGCAACTGACTACCAAATAGAGGGTATTCGGCTTATAATAGTATTGTATAGATATTTATATATATATAGGGTAACACTTCATGAAGAACCCTCTTAAGAATCGTGGAAAACCATTATTTAAAAAATATAATATATATAATTTATTTCATATATATAGTTATAAATTTTAATTATCAAGTTAAAAATCGAAGTTACACAATTTTTTTATTTAAAAATCATTGAAATTAATAAAAAAGTTTAAAATGGTTTTATAGTAGAATCACACTTATTAAAAATTATTCCAATGTGGAATCAAATTTAAAATCCAGTAATTTTATCAAATTTTAATTGTTAATTTTTTTATTATATTCAAATATAATTATTATTCTAGATTAGCATCAAATTATATATTATTTGATTCTATAATAAAATCAATGGTTTTCTATATAAGATGCTTCTATAATAAAATCAATGGTTCTCTATATAAGATGCTTATTTACGGAGTAAAAGGGCTATATATATATCGATAAATTAAAAAATTATTAATATATCCATAAATTATAAATTATTTCGAGGATATTAATCGATCAAGGTTTACGTGTATATGGGTTTGGAACATGTTTTCTTGATTTTCAACTGTATCCTAAGAAACTTGAAATTTAGAAAATTCTGAAAAAACTGAAAACTGGAAAGAGGAAAATTTCTTGAAATAAAGTGGGTTACTTCTCCATCAATATTCAGAATGCGCTCGTCAATACGGAGGAGAGAGGGAAAAGTTGAATTATGGTTTTAAATTTCAATAAATGTATAGAGAGATGTGGATACAGTGCATGCTTCAAATTCATTATGTAGTTAGTTTGACTTTTTCAGCTACTTTTAACTTTTTAGGCCTTTTAAAATATAAAAAGAATTATATTTTTCAAATATTTTTCTTCTGAATTAAGTATATATGTTAAATTTTAAATCAAGAAATATTTTTGTTTTAAAATTTTAAGTTTTACTATATTTTCAAAATTCTTTTAAGTACGTAAAAAAAATTAAACATCCTATATATAATAGATAGATGGAGTGTATCTTTATCCAGAGCTGAGACCCACGATTTCAAATTATTCATATTACTCAAACTAATTTTGAATATTAAGTTTCAAAAAACTAATACATTTGCATGATACCTCAATTGTAATTGCGTATCTAATTTTTTAATATAAATTTTCTAAAGTAATATCTTATCTATACTTGCGTAATCGGTAATTAATTCATTCACAGATGCATAATATGTGACATTATGTACATGTGTTTAAATCCGGTATTTTTCGCCACTACTCCCAAAGCATTATTGTCACTATTGTTAATAAAATTGTTGTTTAGTGATTTCAACCTTCAATATAAGCTGGTATAATAATATAACAAAAATTTTCATACCAAAATTATAAATTAATACTCCCTAATACTCCCTCTGTCCCAACCATTTTTTTAAAATTTTCCTTTTTAGATGTCCCACCCAATTTCTTACATTTCAAAACTTACCAAAAATAGTCAATAGGTCCCACCACTTTCCCACTTTTCCTCCCCTTTCACATTACTTTTACTCCACTATCTCCCTTTTATACACTAAAAATCAATGGGTCCCACCACTTCATTCACTTTTCTTTCTCTTTTTCACTACTTTATACATATTTCTTAACCTCCGTGCCCAAACCAAACGTAAAGAATTGGCCGGAATGAAGGGAGTATGATTTAACTGCTTCATAAAAAAATAATTAAAAATGTTGATCCTAAAATTTCATCCAAAACAACCCCACAGGGTCCGGTTCCTTTAAAAACCCGACCCGAACTTAAAAAACCGCCACCGAAATGGGAGCTCTTATTTTACATTTACTAAAACCTGAGTGTTAGTCGCTAAACACGCGCTAATAATACACGCAAGTATACGAGTTCACAAGTAGTATAAAATCTTTTCTAGTTTGTTCCCATAGAGACTGGCTTTGGTTAACTAATTAATCTATGCACTTAAGCAACAATGTATGGTTATTATTCAATGCTAAGACGATAAAAAATAGAGGTTGTTTATAACTAAGAATTAAACTACAATAATAACTAAGAGAATAAGATTGATTGAATTAATATATATGATAAACATGGGATCCTAACTTCATTAAATACTTCATTCAATAGCCTTATTGTTCTTAACCTTAGCATGCAATGGTGATGACACTAATCAGACAACACGAAACTGATAAACGCCAACTTTCGTTGCACGAGTACCATACTACCAGATAGCCACTGCGGCGCGCCAAAATCCGGGGTCAGTAATCTCGGAGGCCACGCTATCTAAACTACTACACACAACTCACACTACAATATATAAATACTCATGCTTCACGACCCCACACTTATCACCCACACACACTTACAAGTTATTGTCTTGGAAACGAACGATTCATAACTAGAGTAATTCAACCATGAAGTGATAATTATTACAACCCAAAAGTAATTAAGTCTTACCGGGGAGTAACCTTTAAGTAAGGCTAGTCCGTCGGACAAATATACGTTTCTTGTTTATTACCTTACATAAGACATACTTATAAATAAGCAGAACTAAAAACAACTGAAAACTAATCCAGCTTATTCGGACTACCTGTGGTACAACACCAAACAATCTACGGAACAGCTGGCCATTTCCTACCCGTTTCCTGGCTGTGGTTCTCATGGCAGATATCTTGATTCACTGTTGTGTTGTGTCAATTTAAGAAAACAAGTGTGAGCTATAATGCCCAGCATAATAATGTATAGTATGCAAATGACTGTATGATAACTTACGTAAAACATCATATATGATAATTATGTTTTATTCAAAAATAGTTTTCCTTGGTGATACACACTTTCTTATAAAAACAATCCTTTAATGGATTTTATTAACACGCGAATACCTTAAAAGTAAACCCATCACCTAGGCTTGGGTTACGGTATTGCGTCACAATTCCAATTGGAAGAATTTGGACATTCGTTGGAGCCACCGCATACGATGATCAGTCGTACTGCGATAAAAGTAACATTTTCTACTACTAGAAGGACGACACCTTCGTATCCCGATGCCGCATACAGGCTATGTGTCCTCATTTTGGGTATACACACACTTCGCAGGTCCATAGGTACATATTGTACCGTCTCCTACGGTACCAGTAGTCTATCCAATACACGAAGTACTTGGATCCTACCCCTCCCTTGTCCTTTAGGACATCCTATCATATTCCGAGAACTCGAACCACATCGAAGTTCCCCCAAGCGTTTTGCTTGTTGATAGGTATAGCTTTACTTTATATATATATACGTACTTCCGAAAGTTTTCGGAGGAAGTACTAAGGATGTGAGTTGACCGTTATCAACAGAATATTAAATAAGGGGGAAAAGTTTCTCCTTGAAACTATATTCAAAATATTAAATAAGTCGGGATAGTATCCTCCGACGATCTGAAATTATTCGAATGATTTTCGAAATCAGAAAGTAATTTAAATCTGGTTCTATGATTTTTAAATCATAAATGAACCCTTTAATAAATAATATTTAAATGATAATCGATAAATAATTAAACCTCGAATGAGTTTACTTTCTAAAATAATATTTAAAATAATATTCCTCAACTAGTTTATGTCTACATAATTAATAATCTTTAATATTTAATCGGGTTTGAAATAAATAATCGTTGGAGTATACTTCTCCCATAATAAAGGAGTAGGTATAAAATATTTATTATTCGAACAATAAAATATAGTTGAGGGAATATGATCGTTGGGAAGTCGTTTTAATAAAAGTTCGAAGTATTTTAATATTTCGTAAGTGGACGTTAAGTCCCTTTAAAACGTACTATTATGGACTTGTAATCGTCCTATAATATCACCGGAACGATTCTCGGGTTTTTATCTTGAAATCCCGACCGACTCTCGATCTTATTATAATACGTTACGCTTATAGCGAAATTAAACATTTCACGATATATACTTATCGTACAACATTGCTATATCATGCAAAATTCAATAACTACGTATCATGGCAAACATGGTACTTATGCAATGATAATAAAAAAAATCCTTTCACAACACAACAGTAGATGGAGTTGGGTTCGTAAACTTGCCTGGGTATCTCGAGGTGGAGGGTGCTCTAGGTTCCGCTCGGAAATCTATAATCATAACATAATTCACTTCATTAGGTCCCGTTCTAATTTATGGCGACTCGCACTCATGCGCTGCTTATTATGCACCCTATCAACTTCTATTACCCTTATTATTCCTTTAAGTTCTTATTCACATCATGGTCGCTTCATTTTTCTAAGTATCTTAGGTTCATTTTCATTTTCTCCGTCGGCTCCGCTTATGGATTCTACATTTTCTAATCGCGCGGCCTTCGCCTCCGATATTTTTATAAAACTGAAAAATCACTATTTTCACTTGAAATTTTTATGGCAGTTAGGAAACTCAAAATGTTACTCTCTGTAAAAAGTTTATGATTTATGAACATTTTTAAGTTGATCCTTTATATTTTCAAAATTCGTAATTCGTAGCAGTTTTTGTCGCGTAAATCACTTTTAGTAAAACGACCATAACTTTTGATCCGTAAATTGGAATCAAGCGATTCAAGCGCCTAAACGATCCTTATAACATTTTATATCATAATAAAGGGTTATTTTTCATGAACATACAGTTTATATCTTTGGAACTTTCTGCAGAAACTTAAAGTTACGATTTGTTTGTTTTAACGGAATTACGTTTACGATCGAGGTTTCATTTTACGCCCTAACTCTTAACACAACCACCAACAATCATCATCTCATCATCAACACACAAACTCCTCTCAAGAACATCATGTTCTTGAGGCAACAACAATCAACTTGACATCTACTTAACTAAACATCAAGATTTCAAAAATACCACTTCTAAAACTAGGTTTACAACTACATACTAAATGGATCTTGAAAATGAAACTTAAATAAAGTTGGGCCAAATATTTTTACCTTTCTTAAAATCTTGAGATGTGTTCTTGAGGATGGTGGAGTCTTGGAAGTGCTTGGTATGATTTTTGGAACCTAAAACCACCATTGAAATCAAGAAACCAAAGAAGAGTTACTATTTACACTATTCACTGGTAACTTTCTTGATTTTATTTGACCCATCAAACCTTGATAAAAAGAAATAAAAGAATTTTCTTACCTTAGTTTGGTTGTTAGGAAGCTTGAGAATTAATGGGATGATTTTACCATGTCTAGAACTTGAGTTTTGATTTTGAATTTCTCCCTTGGAGATGAAAAAGCCGAATAGAAGAATGAAGGGGGGGGTTTATGCTTGCTTCCTTTGGTTGCTTCTAGTAAATGGGATGGGTGATATCTTTTTATTTATTGATATTCTTCCTAGTATAGAATCCTAGGTTTATTCCTTGTTGCCAAATCCATGGACATATCTTAAGTAGCTTGCTAGCTTACAAGCTAAACTACATGTGCTAGCTTCCTTAGCACACTATTTGGCTAGCTTGCTTGATCATCCTAAGCTTAGCTCACTATTTGATACAGTAACCATGGTTAATTTCTTACAATGGTTAGTTAGTGCGTTACGTTTATTTAATCATTTACGCGTTCGCTCGGTCGCTTAAGCGTTTTCGTAATACTTACTCGTAAATGGTTCGTGACGTAATTCCCTTAGTATTTATCCCTTATATTTTGAATTATCATACTTGAATATAAATCTGTAGGGTTTTAATCTTGTAATTATATTGTGATTCCCGTAATCCTCGATGAGTCGTAAATACGGTCGTTTTTCAAAGTTCATTTTCTTCGAAAATTAATAGCGTCTACATACACTCATTTGGTACGTATAATCATAATATCAACTCCGAAACTCATTTTCTCATTCACTACATAGTGTGGGCTCAAAAGTTTTTCCCTGTCCGTCAGGGTTACTATTCATTAAATATTTTACAAGGTCTCAAAAATTCGAGTTATTACAGTCTTCCCTTCTAACAAGGATTCCGTCCCGGAATCAATTAGAAAATAAGTGGGGATATCTATTCCTCATTGCGTCTTCAAGTTCCTAAGTTGATTCCTCAATATTTTGATTTCTCCATAAGATTCTAATCAGCTTCACAGTCTTGTTTCTCAGCACTTGTTGTTTTTGGTCCATTATCCTTACTGGCTGCTCGATGTAGGTCAGGTCTGGTTATAAATCTACCTGCTCGTATTCTATTACATGTCGTGCATCTGGATGGTACTTCCTTAACATGGATACGTGGAACACGTTGTGCATTTGTTGAAGATTAGGAGGCAAGGCGAGCTCGTAAGCTAGAGGTCCTATTCTCCTCAAAATTTCAAAGGGTCCTATGAATCTAGGGACCCAGCTTCCCTTTCTTCCCAAATCTCATTACTCCCTTCCACGGAGATACCTTCAATAGCACAGAATCTCCTACTTCGTATTCCCTATCCTTCCTGGTCTAGTCGGCGTACTTCTTTTGTCTGTCCTGAGCTGCTACCAGTCTTTTCTTGATGAGTCTCACCATTTCCCTGGTCTGTTGGACTAACTCTGGCCCTAATATCTTGTGTTCTCAAACTTCATCCCAACATAGGGGAGAGCAACATCTCCTTCCGTAAAGAGCTTCATATGGAGGCATTCCTATGCTAGCGTGATAGCTATTGCTGTAAGCAAATTCGATCAGGGGTAAGTGGTCATCCCAATTTCCTTTGAAATCAATGGCACATACTCGTAGCATATATTCTAGGGTCTGAATAGTCCTTTCGCTTTGCTCATCAGTCTGGGGGTGGTAAGCGGTACTCATGTTTAGTCTGGTGCCTACATATTCCTGGAAGCTTCTCCAAAATCGAGAATTAAACCTCGGGTGTCTATCTGACACTATGGCTACAGGAACGCCGTGTCTCACTACAATTTCCTTCAAGTAAATATCCACCAACTTGTCTACGGTGTACCATTTATTGATTGGTAGGAAGTGTGAGGACTTTGTCAATCTATCTATGATAACCCATATGGCATCGTGATTGGTCTTTGTCCTTGGTAATCCTGTCACAAAATCCATGGCTATATGCTCCCATTTCCATTCCGGAATTTCCAGGGGCCGTAATAGTCCACTAGGTCGCTGATGTTCCGCCTTCACTCTCTGGCATGTCAAGCACTTGCTGACCCACTCTGCTACTTCTCTATTCATGTTAGGCCACCAATAATATTCCTTAAGGTCACGATACATTTTTGTACTTCCTGGGTGGATTGAATATCTGGAGCTGTGCCCTTCGTGCAGCAGCTCATCCTTTAACTCTTGCACATTTGGAATCCAAATTCGGGACGCATACCTCATGATCCCTTTCTCGTCCTTCTCGCATCTCACTTCTTCACCGGTCAATGTTCCTCTTTCTTCGCTCATCTTCTTTTCCTGACATACTCGTATCTTTTCAGTCAGTTCCGGCACTAGCTTAATCTCAAATAATCCTTCCGTTCCTTTACCAGTAATTCTCACGTCGATTTCCATTTTCTCAAATTCTTTAATTAGCTCCTCCGATGTCATTATCATCTTGAATCATTCCTTCCAACTAAGGGCGTCAGCCACCATATTGGCTTTACCCGGGTGATACAAAATTTCACAGTCGTAGTCCTTAATCAACTCTAACCATCTCCTCTGTCTCATGTTCAGTTCCTTCTAAGTGAAAATATATTTGAGGCTTTTATGGTCAGTGTAGATCTCGCATTTCTCACCGTATAAGTAGTGTCTCCAAATTTTCAGGGCAAACACTATGGCTGCTAGTTCTAGATCGTGCGTCGGGTATCTGCTCTCATACTCCTTCAATTGTCGAGAGGCATATGCTATAACTTTGCCGTGCTGCATTAGTACACATCCTAATCCTTTAAGTGATGCGTCGCTGTATATCACAAACTCTCCCTTTCCATCGGAAAGAGCGAACACTGGTACTGACACCAGCCTCCTTTTCTGCTCTTAAAAACTCTCCTCACATTTCTCTCTCTATACAAACTTTTCTGTCTTCCGGGTAAGTCTAGTCAGTGGACCGGCTATCTTAGCAAAGTCTTGCACGAATCTTCGGTAATATCCTACTAAACCGACAAAACTCCTAACCTTTGTTGGGGTAGTTGGTCTTTCCCAATTGGATACCGCCTCTATTTTGGCAGGGTCAACTAAAACTCCTTTGCTACTCACCATATGTCCTAAAAACTGAACTTCTCTCAACCAAAACTCGCACTTCGAGAATTTGGCATATAATTTCTCATTCCTCAAGATTTCTAAGACTATCCTCAAATGTTCTGCATGTTCTTGCTCTATCCTTGAATAGATCAGAATATCATTTATAAAAACTATCACACATATATCCAGGTACTTTTTGAACACTCTGTTCATCAAATACATAAAGGCTGCGGGTGCATTGGTTAACCCAAACAACATGACTAAGAACTCATAGTGCCCATACCTAGTGCGAAAAGCAGTATTCGGTATATCTTCCGGTTTGATTTTTAACTGGTGATATCCTGTTCTCAAATCTATTTTGGAAAAATGTACAGCTCCCTTGAGTTGGTCGAATAGGTCATCAATCCTGGGGAGAGGGTACCTATTTTTAATGGTAAGCTTATTCAAGCTCTCGATAGTCTATGCATAATCTCATACTGCCGTCCTTTTTCTTTACGAACAGTACTGGCGCTCCCCATGGCGACACACTGGGTCTTATCATTCCATTATCTAGTAACTCTTGCAGTTGAGAAGCTAGTTCCTTCATCTGCAACTGGGGCCAGTCTATATGGGGCCTTGGATACTGGTGCCGTTCCTGGTGCTAAAATCTATAGCGAATTATATTTCCCTGTCAGGTGGCAACCCTGGTAAGTTTTCTGGGAATACATCCTCAAATTCGTTTACTACGGGTATGTCCTGTATATTAGGGACCTTCTTCTTGGTATCTACCACATAATCCAAATAGGCCTCGTTTCCTTTCCTTAACAATCTTTTTGCCTATAGCATGGTCAGAAATTTCTGGTTCTATCGTTGACCTTTAAACACTACTTCTTTTTTATTTTGCACTCTTATCTTGACCCTCTTCCATTCACAATTTATTTGCGCTCCGTTGCTGGATAACCAATCCATTCCTAAGATTACATCAAATTCTCCTAATGCAAATGGGATTAGGTCAACCTCAAAGACCTTTCCTTCTAATTTCAACTTGCACTTAGGGTGTACTTGATTTACAGGAATTATTTCTTTATTTGTTATTTCCACTTGTAATATCTCGCGTAAGGGTATGGTGTTAAGTTTTAACTTTTTAGCAAAATCTTGAGATATAAATGACTTGGTTGCTCCTAGAATCAAATAAGACATTTGCATGCTCGGAATTTAATAAAAGGGTACCTGCTATCACGTCAGTGTTTCGAACAACATCCTGAACAGTCATGTTGAAGGTCCTAGCAGCTGGGGGTCGGTTGGATGCAGCTCTGCTCATCCCTGAGACTGGGGGCTTTATTATCGGGCAAGTCCTTCCTCATATGTCCTTCTTTCCCACATTGGAAACATGTCTTGCTCTATTGGGGACAGTTGTTGGCAAGTTGTCCGGGTTGGTCGCACCTATAACACTTCAGAGGGGCTCTTGCCTGGGTACACACTCCAAGGTGTCTTTTTTCGCATTTCTGACATTCTGGTATTGGGGCACGTGGTTGGCTATAAAATGTTGCCCTAGATTTTCCGCTGCCCTGGCCAACACTCTCGCTTGGGGCCTTTCTGAATCCGGGGCCTCGCGCAGGTTAGGGACACCACTCCCCTGACGAACCTGCTTGGAAAGCTCCTGTTCCCGATTCCTATTCTTTGGATTCCTATCTTCCTCTTCCAATTTCCCTTTTTCTTTACACTCTGCTCACTGCCAGCTTCAACAATCGAGGCTTTCTGCACTAAGGTGGCATACTCTATCAGCTCCAGTACTGCCACTCGTTTTTGGATCCATTGTTTCAGACCAAGCTGAAACCTTCGCGCTTTTTTTTGGTATTCACGAACTCAGGCACAAATCTCGACAACTCAGTAAACTTGGCCTCATATTCTACCACAGTCATCTTATCCTGTTTCAACTCCAGAAACTTAATCTCCATCTCAGTTTCCATAAATCTAGGAAAGTACTTGTCTAAGAACAGTCGGGTAAATCTATTCCATGGGATCACAACATCAGTCTCTAGGTTTCGTTTGGACTCCCACCAGTAGTTAGCTTCTCCTTTCAACATGTAAGAAGTGAAAATGGTCTTGTGTCGTTCCTCAACCCCTAGTATCTCGAAGGACTTTTCTATCTCTTTAAGCCAGGCCCGTGCTTCAACGGGGTCGGCAGATCCTAGAAACTCGGGGGTTTTGAGAGATTTGAAGGCCCTAAAGGCAGTGGCTGTAGTCTGTTGGGCAGCATGTGGCTGTGGTGGAATATGCTGTTGGTTCAGATTTGCTCTTAGCAGTTCCATAAATTCATTCATGGGTTTCCCTCCCGGATGGGTGTCCTCAGCCTCTTCTTCTACAGATTCTTCCTTATCATATTCATTATATTCTAGGTCCTCTTCACTTTCTTCATTTACTACAGGGTCAGGTTCATTCCGTTGTTGGTTAACTGATTCTGCGGGCTGTGCCCTGGTTCCTCTTCTACGAGGTGACATTGTTCTGATAAGGAAAATTTGTCAATGTAGTTGTAATATTTTACAATTGGATTAATTTATTCATATGTAAGCATGTCATTTATTATCTAGCATGTTTTTATAAAGTGCAATAATATGGACATCAATTTCTTGATAATTGCTTAGTTATATATTTTGTAAGGTCTCCCACTTATATCTTGGGGGACAAAACAACTAGCTAAGTTCATACATGCCTGATTAAAATACATTACTACGTGTCCTGAATACTGATATGCAAATACATAAGCCGTGTACCCTGAAGGGCTAGGAACGCTATCTACTACCAGCTATCCTATCAAAATTGGTGACAAGTCACCCAGCCTTCTTCAAGGTCCATATCTAGTCACTAGTCTCTCAATCACTGTCACTGCGCATGAGGTCACGCACCCTCCTCATCGCTCCTGCCAACATCAGCTCTGCATCAACTACCAGGATGTATCCTCCAATCGCTGTCATCCTCATCTGCACCCAGGTACGGATCTCGATCCCATCAATCTCTCTATGGGCTATGGCTGGAGAAGCAACTCTGAAATCCCCTGGGTATCCTAGTATGATGGCTCTATCAGCTGTCAATGCCTGGCATAACTTCGTAATGCGAGCAGATGCCACAGTAATCTCAGCATTAAGTTGAGCCACCATCTAGTCAGTGTACAGCTACATGTATGGTTTCCGGGGGTGGTAAAGGTGAGTCTGGGTCGCTAGAGGATATGTCGTAAGCCTCGTCGACCTGTGTATATATCCCATCCTCCTCATCATCATCAGTATAGGGCATATGGCTCTGAATCCCTGGGGGTGGGATAGGATAACGAATAGTCGGGTGAGGGTACATTTCTACATCCCTCCAGCCTACGCCATCTCCCTGGGTCATCTTAACGTCATTAGCTATGGGGACAAGAAGGTCAGTTTCCTCCTCTGGGACATCCTCAGTAGGGTCATCATCTGAATCATCAATGGGTGGGTTCTATGGCTCGGGAGTAGGGTCACACTCAGGAACCATAACATCCTCAACAGGGTCAACCTCCCTCATAGGCTCCACTGGTACCTGACACAATAGGCAAGGTGTTACTAACTTAGAGTCGAAATTCCCTTGAGGGTAAAACTGTCAAGACTACCCGTGTAGCTCGACGACGAACTCGACTTGAGCTCTAATTGATTATTTTATTATTCTTACGTCTACGTATTTTATATCCTATCGTTTCCAAGATTTGATAACCTAAGGCTCTGATATCATTTCTGTGGCGCCCCAAAATTCGGGGTCAGGAATCTCGGAGGCCACGCTATTTAAACTACTACAACCACACAACTCACACTACAATATATAAATACTCACGCTTCACGACCCCACACTTATCACACACACACACTTACAGGTTATTGTCTTGGAAATGAACCATTCATAACTAGAGTAATTCAACCATCAAGTGATAATTATTACAACTCAAAAGTGATTAAGTCCTTACCGGGGAGTAACCTTTAAGTAAGGCTAGTCCGTCGGACAAATATACATTTCTTGTTTATTACCTTACATAAGTCATACTTATAAATAAGCTGAACTAAAAACAACTGAAAACTAATCCAGGTTATTCAGACTACCTGTGGTACAACACCAAACAATCTACGGAACAGCTGGCCATTTCCTACCCGTTTCCTGGCTGTGGTTCTCATGGAAGGCATCTGGATTCACTATTATGTTGTGTCAATTTAAGAAAACAAGTGTGAGCTATAATGCCCAGCATAATAATGTACCGTATGCAAATGACTGTATGATAACTTACGTAAAACATCATATATGATAATTATGTTTTATTCAAAAATAGTTTTCCTTGGTGATACACACCTTCTTATGAAAACAATCATGTAATGGATTTTATTAACCTGCGAATACCTTAAAAGTAAACCCAACACCTAGGCTTGGGTTACTGTAACACCCCCAAATCCGGGGTCGGGGATCCGGGTTGTCACGAGTTCCATTTCCCTTAATAACACCCAATCTTAATAAACAATCAACTACTCTGTACTGTGACCCCACAATAAACACACACACCACATGTTATAGTCTCAGAGATGAATATCCAAAAGTAACACGAGTCATTTTATTCTAAAATTATATGCCATTACACCTTAAAAGGGTTTCTGAATAGATTTACATTTCTTTGCCATTATTACAATTGATAAAGATACATAAGTATGGTACATCAAAAGTTGAAAGCCTAGCCTATTGGTAGTTCCTACCTCAGCTACAGCGACATCAACGCCTATAGGAAACTGTAGAACGTTTCCTATCCGCTCGCGAATTGGGAGCTTGGTCCTGTTCATCTTTTCTATCTGTTGTTGTGTGATGAAAGAAGAAAGCAAGGGTGAGCAGCAAGCCCACCAAAATAATATGTATAATGATTAACAATATATGAGCCTTCTCATAGTACTCATGAAAGTCTTGGTCAAAAGAAATGGACCAAGTTTGATATCTTAATGCGATGAAGTCGCAAAATATTCAGTATATATACATATATACTTTTAAAAATCTTGGAAGTCCTCTTCCATGCATAATATACACAGAGTTCCAGTTTATAACTGTATAAAACTAACGTTGCAAGGTGATCTCATATATCTAACCTTGTCTCAACGTTTTTCTGAAAATCTTTGTCATGCATAAGATAATCATTAACTAGATATAAGTTTAAAAGATGAAGTTACAAGATACTCCAATATACTTATATCTTTTCCGAATACTACTTGAACTACCACCGTTCAAGTTATAATTAGTTTCAAAAGTTCATCACACTGATGAGACTACAAGATAAGACTTGAATAGATTCAATCTTAGAAATATCATTATAAATAATGAAGTTACGAGATACTTCATTAAGTCCTGATATATATATACACACCTATATATATATACATTTGATACACTCCTTGAAAACCTCTGTTATGAAAATTATAAACAGAGTTGCAATATCCAATGAATTTTGGAAAGGAGAAAACCTTGGCATAAACCTGATATCTTGCTGATCAGGCAAATATACCAATAAGTAACCTTTCCTACTAGTAGACGGACGAATTCCCCACTGGTCATCACCCTGGTCACAATAGGACCTTATGCTGGACTACCACTCAGCCACTTACGCATTTGATGGACTCCCACTGAGCCACTTACACTTTCATGGACGCCCACTGAGCCCATGTTGCTTATGCCGACTCAAATAGATGGACTTACTTCCCGAACGTTGGGTAAGTAATCAATTCATTTACCAAAACCGCAACCTTGTTGCGAATATAAAATACACCACAGAGCCGGATCCCTCTGGTTTTGAGCGAGTATTTAAATCCCCTTTAAAAGGAAGATCTTAAATATATAAAAAATGAGTTTTGGGATCCGCTCTAACTTTTAAAAATCATTTTAAAGACTCGAAAACACTTTAAAGAGTGTTTGGAGTAATGCTGATTTAATAAAGTAAATCAGTCCCAATATATTAGAAAATATCTGAATATTATTATTTAAATAATATTTCCATAAAGAATAATCTTTATACAAATAATTGAAGTAGAAGTTGTAAAACTTATACTTGAAATGAGTATTAAATAACCAAAGATATACTTATACGAAAGTACTATCTTTATTTGAATAATCAAAAATAAGTTTGATTATCGATACCTTATTCTTTAATAAAATAAAGAATATATTTCAGTAAATAATCGGAGTCATAGGTCCTCAAATGGATATTCAAATAATATTCATTAAATAATATAAACTGAGATATAAGTCCCCGAATGAATATTCAAATAATATTCAGTTAATAAAATAAACTGAGTCATAAGCCCTCAAATGAATATTCGAAATAATATTCATTAAATAAAATAAAAGGAGTCATCAGCCCTCGAATGAATATTCGAATAATATTCAATAAAAAAAGGAGTCATAAGCCCCCGAATGAATATTCAAAATAATATTCATTAAATAAAATAAAAGGAGTCATAAGCCCCCGAATGAATATTCGAAATAATATTCATTAAATAAAATAAAAGGAGTTATAAGCCCCCGAATGAATATTCGAAATAATATTCATTAAATAAAATAAAAAGGAGTCATAAGCCCCG